>NW_009601974.1:1161-9301 GCF_000690535.1 Cariama cristata | reverse complement strand
TTGGCACTGCTGCTGACCCTCATGAAGTGTCTTCTGGCCCAGTCCTCAAGCCAAGCAATGTCCTTCTGATTGAAGCTCTGCCATTTGGCCTGCCATCTCATCCTCCTAATTTAATGTCATCTGCAAACTTGTTAGCATGTAGTCTCTGTCCTTGCCCAGGTCACTGTTGAGATGTTGATAGACATGGGCCACAAAATCGACCCCTGCAGGGCTGTTCTCATTGCTGGCTGTCAGCTGGTGTAAGCCATTGATCAGTGCCCTTCAACCCTGGGGATTCAGGCAATGTTCAGCCCACCTCTCTCCATTCATTCCTTTTGAAAGGCATGAAAAATACTTACCAACTCAGTAAATTTAATTGCTATAGGTTTGGTATGTGATGAAAATTAGTGCAAATCATTTGACATTTAAAACCTTTTAAACAATTTAAGAAGTTCTAACTTTCACTGCAAAGACTTATCCTTTGCTTTTTCCTGTGGTTTCTCAAAACACTTATTTCTGTATAAGATACACAACCCTTATAATTTAGTTTCACAACAGTGAACTGTACTTTCAATTAATATTTTAAAAGTGTATCTGAACTTGTTCCCTATTCTGGTACTGCGGATATGATAGGGTAATAATAGCTATTTTCATCAAATATAATGTCTTATAAAGACATAAATAGCTTCATTCCTATTTTAGATCTATATTAACAAGATGGTAGATTTTTCAGCATATTAGAAATTGTTATCTCACTGGGAGATACAATTTGAATATGAGTTGATTGACGTACAGTGCCACTGTGATTAAAAAGTTATCTAGACCCTCATTCTAATTTTAGACAGATGTTTACGTTGCATGAAATAAACTTTTTTGTATTTGGCTTTAAAAGTGAACTCCCAAACTCCCACTATAATACTCTTTTCATCTTACAAATAATGTTACCCTTTTTTTTATTTTTTCTTCATTTTGAACTTCTGACCATGAATGAGATGGTATGGCATTTGAATAGCACATTGCTAGGCCTATGCTGAGTATTGCAGTATGTATACATGATACAGTTTTGAAAGATATTGCCCTTAATTTCCTATTGAACACTGTCAGAGCTTTATTAAAACAGATTACAGAAACCTTAAGGCACACTAGGAGCTGGCGCTGTTCCTGCCCTTATGGGTGTCTGATGAACGACTTGCATCTGGGCCATGCCCTCAGTTTCCCATGGAGGTAATATGGGATTTTCTCACCCTTGAACCAGGCAGAGTGGAGCCCAGCGCTTGTAGAGTTTCTCTCAAAAAGTCAGAATTTTTAGAAATACCCTGGAAGTGAGGGAAGGTTCATTTGCACTTGCACAATAACCAAGAGGGCTGAAAATGCCAATTTTCTGTGAGTTTTGCAAAACTTGCGTTCACTAGCAAAGCTGTGTTAGTATAGGGAAGGTTTGTGCGGTCTCCTTGTTTTATACGATTTGAATATTGCCTGGTGCAGAGATAAACACTAACTGTTTAACATGCCATTGGCTGCAGTCATAGTGTGAGGAATTAACTGTCTTTTAGATGTCATTATTAATACTGGAGCTACATAATGAAAGTATAGGAGAGTTTTCAGATTAAATCCACCTGAAAGGAAAGGGCATTTGTATTCATATGCTAAAATAGAATCATAGAATCATAGAATCATTATGGTTGGAAGAGACCTCAAAGATCATCAAGTCCGACCATATACGCAATGCCACTGTGTGAGGAGGGGTTAAGTTAGAGTTTGGCCCAGCTGGGAGAAGAGGATTAATATTGACAGAAGTGTGTAAAAAAACCACTGGGATGGCCTTACTGGTCATTCTGTGTTATGCACAGACTTGGGAGAAAGCTAACAAAAGTTTACTGTGTCATAACCACTTGCCTTGGCAGCTACTGGGGCTGAAAATCCTATCTTGGGTTTTCTTCCTGTCTATCATGAAGTAACAGTCATCAAAATTGTATAAAACTTGAATTTGCTCTTTAGAGCATATATTGATAAAAGTTGAGGTAGGTGGGAATACAGTGGCAACTAAGGTTTTTTTGTTAATGTGCTCAAAAATGTGAAGGTATATTTAGTATAAAAATTAGTATAATTTTCTGTATTACCATCCCTGGTTACTTTTATTGTAATCCTGGTATCACTCAAAGTAGTTTCATGGAGAAATTGGAGAAACCAAATTCTTTGGTTGTGTGTTTTTTTTTTTTTTTTCCTTTTTGTTTTTAACAGAAATATAGACTAAGTGTGTTAATAAAGGGTTAATTATTCCTGGGGAGGCTATTTCCCTGAGCTCGACTAGAACAGTGAATGGCACTCACAATAATATGCAAATCTCAGCAAGCTCAGAGAAATGGCTTATTTACAGCAATTTATTTTATTTTTGTATTATATATTCTAAGGAGTCTACTTACAAAAGCAAATACATTATTTGCTCTTGAAACTAGGAATTGTAAAACAGCTTCATTCATTAGCTTTGGTGTAAGTTATGTCTTTCTTCCGCTAAATTGAAAAGCCTCTTTATAAAAGGATTTTTATATGGTATCTTGCAGGTTTAAAAAGTGATAGCAATGTGCCTGTAGGTGTGTTATATACCTGTCTCCTCCTTTGTCAAGTTTTGTGGTGTTATAAACCCATCATATCTTTAATTGTTTTTTCCCTTCCTTGTGATCTTTGACAAACCTCAGAAAAGAAAAGGGAGGGAGAGACTGCAATGGAGAACAGTGAAACTAGTCACAGCAGCTCTGTCAGTGGCACAGCTGCAACAAAGTAGAAGGTTTTTAACTTTTATAAAATAAAATGTCAGCAGAGCTGCTGAATCCATTTCAGACAGGTTATCTTAATACCGTTTTTCTTTCCACTGACCCATGACAGCATGAAAAAAGGCAGGATTGGTGACATTTGCTCAGAATTAATTCTGAAGGTGAAGGGAAGTTTTTATTCCTTTTATAAATAAAAATGACTGTAGCCAGCATTTGGCTGAAGGTGTATTGGTAATGTGGGCAAAGAGAGTTACATATTTTATAAATAAGGAAACCATGAAGTTGGAATATATAATCAGCAGTGTGTAATACATTCTGTCTTGACCTATGAATAATTCACTGAAGTATGGTAAAGCTACTAATTCGTACTCCTGGACCAATGATCTCGATGTTGTCTCCTATGAAACACTAAAACCTATTTCCATATTGACTGCTACTTTTAATGGTCTGCATTAATGAAAGAGGAGTATCTTATGCTAATGTATAATGTTGCTGGCCCAGAACACTAGTGAAGCAAAAAGGGAAGAGGTGAGGAGATTCCTTCAAAAGATCAGAAGTGGGTAACTGATCTTTCACACTCTGAGTATCAAAATGATGTAAGTGCTTTACAAGAGCACCACACACAGTGATAAATATTTCAGCCAGAGCTGCTATTCTTCATTACGGTACTTGCTCCTTGTGCAAGTCGGTGTAGCCACATACACAATGTTTTTTCTGAAGTTGCATTACTGTTTATGATTGTGTTTGTGGCCCAGGGGTTGATTTGTCAGGTCCACCGAGGACAATCAGTGTTAGAGGCAGGACTGCAAACTCAGATTTTTTTTTTTTTTCTTTTTCTAGTAGTCTCGTGCTGAATGCTCTCTCTCTTCCTTTGTTAAATTTGCCTGAAAAAGGAATCTTACAGTAACTAACAAAATTAATGTAAGTTTAATGCTCAGTATTTTCCAGGCAAAGGAAAATTCAGGATAGCATCTTTATCTGTGTTGAAGAAACGCAGATGAGATTTTCATGTATCTTTGTATTTGCTTAATATTTTATATAATATTTTGAGATTGGATCACCAATAATAAAATTATACATAAATATATTAAACTTGCTTTGTCACCTATCTTGAAGTCAACATTGAAAATTATCATTCCAATTTGAGGTTAGAAATTAGGTCTATTTAGTTCTTGAAATAAGTGTTACTGATATTCTTTAAGTGGTGGAAATACAGTATAACAAATTCAGATCACAATAAATTTTATTTTCAGCTGAATCTCAAACAAGAACTGACTATGAGCTGAGAAATAAATCCTGATGAGTGTATTTTGGTATGCGAGCATAAATGCAAAGATGGCAACTTCTACCTTAGTTAAGCTTTTGCTCTAATTAGCAAAAGCACTGTTCTTGTTCCTTTATAATTATTTCTAAACTAATTATTTTCAAACGCTCATTCCTCACTAAGAATTAATTACATGTGAAGTCTGAGTTTTTAAAATTAAACAACATTTGGAACTCCACAGACATGAAGAGTGGTACTTCTGCCTTGCACCTAATGCTCAGATCTTGCTAAGTCTCCAGCTCTCAGAGTGGAGTGGACCTATAGTGCTTCCTCACTCAAATGTCATTCTTGGACCAAAAAGAACTATCAGTGGACTTTTCCAGATGGGATTCTTCTTTGTATATTGATATGTGTCTATGTCATTTACTATAGAATAAGTGAGAAATCAAGCTGCTAGCATCTGATGTGTGAAATCTTTTCCTTCACCAAAATGCATAGCAAACTACTTTGTTCTTTACCTGTTACTGCTAGATTGAAGCGAATACTTTATTTAGCACATAAAAAGCCATCATAAAATTCAACTACTGTGGTATCTAGAGACATCATTATGATAGTTCTGTATTAGGATATTTCTTTGTTGTAACTAGTAGCAAGACTCTTCTTTGCATCTTTATCTACTTTCCTTTGTATAATTAACTGTTTGGTGAATTGATTTCTTATTATTTCAACAGCAAAGAATTCTGTATTTTCTTTCATTTTTGCACAAAGTCAATATGAATTGGGAATAATGTCACACTTTTTTGGTGAGATTAGACCCCATATGCACATGTATGAAATGTAGTAAATTTTAGTATTCATAAATTGCTTGGACTCTGAGAATGCCATTAGAAGAGTAAGGTTTAGATTAGTTGTCAATTTTACATTGCCTTACTGAACTTCTTTGCTCTTAACAGCCTTTAATTTCAGATGGGCAACCGCCCTGCACCAATTCTTTAGCAGGCCAAAATGTTGAAACCTGAATAGCTAAAATAACATTCTTTGCTGATTGCCCATATCCCTCTGCTCATTCTACGAAAAACACCCAAATCTGTTGATTTTTTGTACACCTCTTTGTGTAGCATATTTGTAAAAGGAGGTCCTCAGAGTCTTTCCACTGTGATTATGCTATTATGTCAGGTAGAAAGATATACAGAAATTTGCTTCATCGTTTTTAAGATGAGTTTTAAAGGCAAATAGTTGCTTTCTAGAAGCCTCACAAGTAGAGCCAGTGCTACTTTTGAGTACTGGGTAGACAGTGTGTTTTGGAGGGAAATAACAGACTGTAACTAGAAAGGGTGTGTGTTCCTAGATGCACCAGACAATTTTTTTTCTGTTATTTGAAAGCAATAGAAAACTGTTACTTAAGGGAAAGAAAGAAAATAAGAAGCATTTATGTACCCAGCTACCCAAATGTTGCAGAAGGCATTATTTTTGAGCACTGTAATATTAACCTCACCTGCAGCACCGTTGATTTTATGCTCAGAAGTTCACTGTGGACTTCCATGATGAGACGAAGAAGAAAAGGATACTGGAAAAAAAAAGTCAGTGCCATAATTTCTAAATAACTCAATAAAAAAATGATTTGCAAATATTTGTTTTGAAAACTGTATAAGCTACGTAAAGTATCACAATTTTTAAAAGCGCAACTTTAGTCCTTCATAGCACATTCAGTAATTTAACATTTAAAAAAAAAAAACTTGATTGATCTTGATTGCTTTCATGCAAATGCATTCTTTTGTGCTTGACTATTCACAAGTTTGGGATATTTTTCAGGATGATTCTTCTTTATATATTCTTAATGATACTGGCTGTAATCGTGCCTGTAAAAACAATTCTATTGCTTAGAATTACTAAGCATCAACAGCTGAGGAATAACATAGGTCGAATATAATTTGTATATTGCAAATCTAGATAGTTTTATTTCACATGCAAGAGTTAGTCAGCAGCGCACAGCTCAGATTTTTTTTCTGCTTGGACTCTGTTCTTGCACAGGCATCAATACTTACTTAGCATAAACATTGCAAGCAGTCTCACTGAATTCAGTTTAAACGATGTAGACACTAAATTTCAAATAAAAAGGCTCAACAGTGACTTTCCTAAGAAATCAAAACAATGTACCTGGTTACACCAGGCTTTAGAGTACCTGATTTTTAATTCTGACATGCTTGAACAAATAACCACCTGCGCAAATGAGGCTGAACTGCTGTTGGTACTCCATTAAGTCAGTGAGCTTTCAGGTGAGTGGATGATCTAGCTGCCTGAATCTATTTCAACCGTAGGCCTAATGTACAGTCAAGCCTAGCTATTCTACTAGTTACATTTAAGCTTAATTTTGAACATGTGCACTGTCTTGTGGAAGATAAATGTGTGAAATACAGCTGGTTTGACTGCTTGCCAGTCAGAGCAATATATTTGACTTTCCTTTGACTCTTGCATTCGGGGACCTTATTCTGGGGCTTGTAATATTTAAAAAACAGTTAACTTCATGTCTCTGCAATGCTGAATTACATATGACATTTGGAAGAAAGAACAGGAGATTAAATTAATGCCAATTCATCATATTATGTCTCACTCTGGCAAGCTTAATTGTAAGAATAATTGCAATTCCTATTTCTGTTTTCCTGTACTTTCCCTGGGACGGTGCCAGCTCAGATGCTAGTACTGTATGCCAATCAAAAAAGGAGACTAATCTTTCTGATTTCCAAAGAAGGGAGTGGCTAACTAAGAGCATGCTCCTAATTTCAGCCTAGAAAAGCATGAATGTGAGAAAGTGCCTCCTGTCTCTCCTTCTAGGCTTTAGCACACAAGTAGAATTGCTTTTTTTGGTATATCAAGTTTTCTGGCTACTTCAGAGATTGAACCTAGCCAGGAAGCAGCAGTAAAAAACCAGTTTTAAGTTCCCACGTAATGCAGCTGCAACACTTATTCTGTGTCTTTGCACTCGTGAGTTGGGTTTGAACATACCATTGTAGTAATCTAGAATGCAGATGAGGCCTCACGCTGACTACCTCTCACGCAATAAAAACCAAGCTCATACACTAGTTAATGTTGATTAAAGTCGAGCATCTTTTGGCCACATGATTCAGGGAGGTGGTAGTGTGGGGAATAGAAAACAAAAGAAATTAATTTAATTAGGACTTCGTTCCAGTGATGTCTGTGGTATACGCAATATCTGTAATACCAACTCCAACTGAGGGACAGCCTACAGCTTCTGTTAGGAAATAAAGGGGAACTTGGCTATGCTATAGTTTATGTAGTGCTCTAAAATGTAACAAAAGATGTCATCTGTTTCCTTCAGGCTGAGCCGGATTTACCAGGATATTGTGTCCAAAAACCACACATACAATTCTAGTTTTTGAGGAAACATGATGCTCTTTTACCTGTTGCAATGTAATTGGATAATGCATGTACAAATGACTTGTTTAGCCTGCCAATGAATGTTGCTAATGCCTTACCAAAAAAAAAAAGCATATTTTTTGTATTTTTTTTCCTCAGAGGCAAATCCAAACAATGCTAGATTTGGGAAACTGTTTACTGAAAAGCATTTTCTAATAGATCTTTGAAGAAGTGCAATTGTGTAATTATTATTGTTCAGTGCATACAGTACATTGTCTCCATCACTCTGTACACTGCTGCTATTAGTGCTTGTTCTAATAAATTTCAATGTACACTGTTTAAACTACTGTCATCTGTGTTCTGATTTATTAACATAAGAAACACTTTAGAATGAGGTTCTTGAATTAACTGTTTGTAACTAGCTAACTGAATTGACTATTAATCATAAAATTCTTAGTATATATTGTACAGATTGATTATGGAGAGGTGGGTGATAGTGGCAGCAATAGCACTGAAACAGCAGCTTCTCACTAGCATCATCCTGTTCCTTTGTAACCTTTTTTCACTGCAGGATTATTTTTATAAAACTTTTCCAATGTGATTCTCTGTGCAGTTCCTTTAAATCTGGCAGGAGCTACCACTGCAGTCTCAAAGAAGATAATTTTCTTTTTGGCAGTTCCCGGTTTTATCTTCATGGTACAGCTGGTAAGAACCTTTTGCTTCCCCCCACCCCCCCCCCCCCTCACCTCCT
>NW_009601974.1:0-1089 GCF_000690535.1 Cariama cristata | reverse complement strand
CTCTAATAGAATTGAAAAAAGAAGTATGGAAATGAAAAAAAAATAATTACTTGACACCCATCCCTTCTGGCATCTTGGAAAAATAACAATACATGGGATTTTTCCATTTTGAGTTCTTGTCAGTTTTTCAGCCCTTAAATCAATTACATTTTATTTAAAATGAAAACATAATAGAAACCAAGAACTTGGCTGGGAAGAGAAATTAAGTTTTTTGCTGTTTCTTGGCATTTTAAAAGGAGCAAGTGTTCAAACAGTCTGGAATACTGCCTGAGGGAAGCAACAGCAAAGGCAGTGAAAACACTTTTTTCATGAATGGCAGTGCTTGCTTTCTTGTGTCAGAGTACACGTCTGATCTTGTCCAAACTGATGCTCTGAGCCAGGTTGTACCCTGGGAGCTTATTCCCTGTTAAAGAATTCTACAAGTGAAATTCAGCTCTGGTTTCACATTTGTGTAGTTGGGATCCGTACTTTGCCTCTGAATGCTTTGCAAAACAAACTTAACACTTTTCAAGGACTGTTGCCCAGCAAAATTACTGTGCATAAGTGAAGTGTGAAAAGCTATATGTCGTTATTTAATTGATTAAATAAAACAACACAACAAACTTTTGGGAATAGATTAGAGTGCAAGAGGCCTGTGAGGCAGCACCAATCTGACATCTAATTTAGCATAAATACTATTACTTCAGTATGGAAGTAAATTTTATATTGAAATTTAATCTAACCAGGAGACAGATGATACTTCTTAACCACAAACATGTGGGTGCTGTGGTGTGGTGAAGTGAGACAGTGTGGGAAGCTATTGACAAGATTTCATCCTGACTCAGCTAAAGGAGTTGCCCACAGAAAGCTGTTCCAAGTTTCACTGCTGGTGCAAAAATCTGTTCTAATGTGATAATACACAGCATTTTTGCCTAGCCAATGTATCAAGCCACATGGTTCTCCAAGTCCTTATTAGCTTATTAAATATTTAAGTTGGTCTAAATGTTAAAAACCACAAGTGTGCAATATTGACTGTTCCTGCACCTGAATATGCAAAATTATTTTTCGAGTAAGTAATCATCAAGAAGGAAATACACAGACAGTGGAGGC
>NW_009601973.1:0-1028 GCF_000690535.1 Cariama cristata | reverse complement strand
CAACAGTATGATACCTGAAAAATAACTGCTACTTCAGGCCATTAGCCATCACTCACCTCAGTCACCTCCTGTGCCAATCTCCTGCTTTGCTGATTGCTTCGCATCTTCAGATTAAAAACTGAATACCTATAAGCTAGTCATATAGCCACCCATCACATCTTCCCTCCAGCACTGCTCGCCGACCCACCTCTTGCAGCACTCCATTTGCCTTTCCTACATTGCCTTTTGGCTCAGGGTTCGTCCCTCTGTATCTGCAAAAGCAATATTGAATAAGTCACCCAGATGCAGAGCAACAGTTGAACAATTCTAGAGGCCTTCTTTCCATTTAGGTATACCATCTAGATTCTCACTACAGCCTGCCATTAAAGGAAAAATCTGGTCATCCCCCATGTTCCTGCATAGCACTACAGAAATAACTCTGCTTGCCTGCTGCATATATGGTTTCTTGCTCTCAAGTGGACTGTACACCCTTTGCCTGCAAAGGCTGGGCTGATCAACATGCTAGCCATAGATTCCTATGATTATTCTTTTGCTGACCATCACTGCTACACAGCCAGGCAGAACAGCTCCAACCCAGACACTAACATGCACAGAACAACACTGCACACAAAGGAGACAAATGACATGACCCAGAGACATAAAAAAGCTTTTCAAGAAGAACGGCTCCTGGATGAGAGATGCCACTGGGCAAGAAGACCTAGGGGGCTGCGAGGGAGAATCTACGCTGCCCCAACAAAAGTAAAATCCTGTGACAAAAAAATATGGCCACAACTGGGATGACGCATGTGCAAGAAGTCTCACTGGAAGACCTAAGACCATAGGGATGTAGGGAAGAAATCCCTGAAAAGGGACACATGAAAATGGACCACTCATGATCAGAGATGCTGACACAGCCTGGAACAATGCCACAAAATGAGACTGACCGGAAACTTCAAGATGCAAGACCTATCCACGCTTTAAGTTTGTTATGAAGGAAAAGAAATGCCTGATTGGTGTTACGCCAATGAGGACAGGCGGTCGATACCCTA
>NW_009601972.1:6125-14163 GCF_000690535.1 Cariama cristata | reverse complement strand
CGTCACAGCAATGTGCAATTTAGGTTGGTCCATCTTCACTTTCATGTTTCACAGAAATAGTAAATGGTATCTTGTCAGCGTCCAAGATGGGATGGATACCAGGAGGGGCCCCTACTGCTGCGGTGCAATAAAAACCTTGGAGGATCCCCGGACACGGTGTGAAGCCACCCAACCTGCCCAAACCCTTCCTGACTAGCTGTGGTGGCAAAAGAGGGCACAAAGGCAGCAAAGTGTAAAAAAGGAGCAGCCTCAATTGCTTTGTGCCATGTTGAGATAAGACTGGTATCCGATTGCCTTGGATTTGGGAAGAACACAGTAATTTAACATTGACAAAATGGATGTTCAGGAATAAGTCTTCTGTCCCGCTATTCTGATTTAGTTACCCTTGAACAAGTTTAAGATTTGTCTGTGTTTCTTTGAGGCCTCTACTGCATGGCTTACTGCTTCAGTATGAAACTGTGCCACAAAAGGCGTTTGCTCCTCAGAAGAAAAAAGCAACCCCAAACTAGAAGAACAACAGGATTAAAGTCGTTATTTGTACACAAGAACACTGAAAAGGGATACCAATTGTAAAAGAACAGTATCTTTTAATTTGCTATGTCTCAATGATCCCTATATCTTGATCAGATGGGGAAATGGAGACTGAACACGTATCAAATACATTGCAGGGCATAACTATTTTTAATGTCCAAAGTGAAAATTTAACTTTTCCTCTCTTTTCTGCTTCTTTTTTCCCTTTGCTAAACACGTCAGACTCTCATCCATTTTTCAATTTGCCTGATATCCAATATGCTTTAAATTCACCATGAAACTTTTCTATCTCCAAAAGCAGGGACATGAGATTTAATCAAAAATTAAATTTAAAACCAGCAAACCCAATAATAAATTGGAAAATTGGTTTAGTACTAAAGTTTAATAGTGTGATGTGTATGTACTCTGCATTAGACACTTCAGTCGACCTCTATTTTGTAGATTATATTTTAGTTCATGGAGGTCCATAAGCATACCTCAGAACTTAATTTTTTTTTTTTTGTTTAATTACATCGCTAAGATTCTTTGCTCAACTTGATTAAAATGTCATTCGGACCTCTCCTGGTAAAATCGTCTCCCTACCTTCTCTCACATTACAGCTTCTTAAAGTGTTTTGGCCTTAGCTACTTTTACCTCTCAAGCGCATTTCACCTGAAGCTATTCCACCCTCTTCTATCTGAAACACGTTTCTGAGCAGCGTACCCACTCCTGCGCTGACTTTTTTCATTCGACTCCTCATGGGAAGTGATTTCATTTAGCTTTTTGTCTGTCTGATGCTTTGCATTAAAGAGAAGCTATGTAAGCCATTAAAAAAAGACTGAATTTATGTATTTTTCCGGAAAAAAGTGTAGACAGAGCATGAGAGTGTCCAAAATGAGGGGAGGTAACAGTGAAGTTATATGGAAACTAAAAGAGCTAATAAAAGCTCTACGAACAGAAAGACTTCAATCAGTCTGGCTATGCAGCTGAGTTCCTAAAATTGTGAAAAATTGTACCAGTTTCTAACCGGTGCAGCAAAGCAAAAAGTAAAGAAAAAAGAAAGCAAGAAGCAAACATCGTGACAGCAGCTCTTTTAATCCTTTCACCAACACATTTAGACTACTTTGGTTTCCTGTCCTTGCTCAAAAAAAGAAGGACCTAGCCACGTTTTAGAGCAGTAATTGATCCATTTCTCATATTTTCAGTTTCCATGAAGCGCAATTGCAACAGTCTGAACAGCTTACCAGAGACAGTGACTCCTTTTGTTTTTTTTTTCGGAAAAGAATATTTTCTACTTAATTAGATGTATTTTTCAAACAGTTTATCTTCAAAGTGTCCTGAAAAGGCTCATGTATTCCTTACTGTACTTAATATCCTCACTTTCTGTCTCAATTCCCAAATTGGTTCAAGACATTCTGACCTTTTCATGGTATTTATCTCTAAAACAGATGACAAGGCAGTCTGGACATTGCTACAATGAACCCCTGTCATAACCTATTACTTTTTAAACCAAATGTCAAATTTTGTTCCCATGAACTCTCTGTCATCAGGCATAATGTGTCTGTGTTATCCCACCAATCTTCCTAAATTAAAGCTAAGTACATGAAGACATGAAAAATTCTGTCAGGATTACTACAGAAGCAAAAAAGAAGGAAAAAAAATATTCCCATCAAGTACAACGTAGGACACACTCACACGCTTGAATTGCTCAGACAGATGGGTGTCAATAGGATCAACTCTAAGACCAAAGATAACGCCGTGGCTTTGCGCTCTCGTAATTCACTGCCGAAAGCCCACAGGTTTCAATACTACAGCTGTGTATTATTTCTGTTCCATATTCACGTTCTACATTTCATTAAACTGCAACACAGCGTTGAAAGCTCTGACCCTCATCCTCCCCAAACACAGCAAGGCAGATTCCCTGCACGGACCTGGACCCTGTGCTTACCTCTTCTGGTATAACCAGGCAACGTGCAGCTAGAGCCATTTCACCGTAATATTTCATTGAAAAACCAAACCAAACCAAACATAAAACTAGAGCTTCCTTTTCATTTGGTAAAAAGGAGTAGAAGATTTTAGCAGCACTATTAAACCAAGGAAAACCAGAAAAAAAGGGTGGTCCTTTTACTCCACTGTAATCATCTGCTAACTCGCTCACTGATTTTTCAATGGCCAACCATGCTTCAGTATCTGCTGTAGGAATAAGTTAATTTCCTCACTTTTATAACCACACGCTAAAGTGTGCTTTCTCGTTTTTTATTACAAACCAAGTAAGTACCAGGAGAACACCCCCATAAGACATGGATTCCAAAGGCAAAATCACACACATTTTCCTGAAGCCAAGTTGCCACTGACATGTGAGGCAAATTAAAAATGCATGTTGGAACTTATGCATCATTCCTCTAGCTTCAGTTTGAGGAGAACATTGACTATTTTTCTCCCACCTAGAAATACTGCACCAAAAACGTTGCTGGTGGTATTTCACTCTTCATTATTTCATTCTTTGTAAAATGTAACTGTAAATCCCATTATGGCAAAGGCAGGAGAAGCAGTGCTAAGATTTGGATAGCCTGAGAAAAGGATTACCAAAATGGATGCTCTAAATCTACCGTAATTAAACAAAATACTTTTGAGGGACAAAACTAAAACCCCGTGCAGTCCTGTCACAAGGAGGGAGAAATGACCGCCTAACTGAGCACTACTTACAACGGTAGTGAGCTCTAACAGGAAAGAAAAAAAAGAAAACTTAAGTAAACAAAGGCTTAAAAAAACACAGCTCATGAGCAGCCTGATGAAAACCCAACTGTGTCTAAGGCAGAAGTTTATATCCTGTCACTTCAGCACATGGCTTCATTTAGGAAGCATCTTGATTCCCTAAACAACGCCATTTTACTTATAGGAAACAAGTTATGTCTTCTCAAATTACTCTTCAAAACAACATTTCAGAGAGAAGTAAGTAAATCAGTAAGAAAACAGCTTTGGAAATCTCACTGTTGCCTACAACCCAAAAACGTTCCCTTCCCCTCAAAATCCCCAGCGTATATGTTTGGGGTTTTTTTTCTCCCCTTGTTCTGCTCTTGATTTGAACAAAGGACGTTCTCAGCTGCTGTCCTCATTTCTGAACAGAACTTAACACTCCTGATTTTTTAAGACATGTAGAGATTAACCTGTTCCTCTCCCTGGAATAACTCCTTTCTCTTAATACTTCTTGTATTTTTCTCTCATGCATTGTAAAGAAGGATGACTGAAGTAGTAGGATACTCATGATAAGAAAAGCACAGTTGCTTCTACGACGCCTCAGACATTCACAACATTGTGGATGCTGTGTTGTGCCAAACAGCACCTTTTTAAAGGAGGCACCGAATTAGAGAGATTTCAAACATGAAATGCTCCCCAACGTCGCTCTGCAGGATTCCCCACTTCCTATTTCTGTTTGACTGAACGGTAGTAAACCGGAGAACTGGGAAAAGCCTCTTGGAATAACACTTCCAGTTGACTCCCGATATGCCTCCATAATTTTGTTTCGTGAAGTCCTATGATACATAGCTATTTGCTTGGATGATATCTGCCTGCGGTATTGACGGATTTAATTAAGTGGAAAACATTACATCGTATCTTCTACTAAGCGAGCAAGAGGTCCACATGTCACAAAATCTCACTTTTTAACCAGAACACATTTTCACAGTACAGCGTTGTTGGTAGTAGAGAAATAAAATGCCACACTACATTTACATCAAGTAATAGCCTCAAATTTGCTACTTCACAGATTTCCTCATAAATTGGAATCAAACCTCAGATTACCATACAACCGGACACAGCTTTTCAAACAGGTTGGGGACCTATAATGCAATACTGACAGAAGCTAAAAGTTTCCAGTATTTTCCTTTTTCTGCTATAAAATGGCTGAACACCTGTTTAATGTGCCCACAGGCAATATTTTCGGTTCACATTTCATTTCCTGCTACAGCAGCACATTGCTATTAGCAACGACCTCCTAGTTGCAGAGGATGTGATATTTATTAATTAACAAAATGAGAAAAAGATTCCATGTCCCTTTGAACTTCTACTTTTTTAAAAGGAGAATGTACTCATAAAGAGGACAGGCTTGCTAAAAAATAAAAAAACCTCTTTATATTCATCTGAGGATCACTTCACATCTGGTCTTCACTGTTCCGTAGCGCTACTAATTATGATCTGTTAATTAAGAAATGAAAGTGTTGCCATTACTTGTTTGGAAGAAATGGAAACTTCTGGATCAACTACTTGTTCTGGAGTTCAATCAAGAGGTGATCTGGGAGGAGCTATCGGGACAAGAGAAATAATAGCCTGTGAAAGGAGCACTCAAAACAGCTGATTTGATTTTCCCAAGCAAGTGATTTATTGCCAGAGATGTTGCTGTTCTGCCAGTGCTAAGCAGAATAAGATCAAAGTCAGCATTAAAAACCTTAATAAACTGTGCGAATGGCCACAGCCTGTCTTGGGCAGCGATGCGGAAAGCCTCACATGCCGTGTGTCGGCACCCCTTTCTTCATCGCTTTGCTGCACCCAGCACCCCAGGCCCTTGCTCTCCAGGCTGTCACTCTGCCTGGAGAGAGGCAGCAGAAGTGGCAGCTGAGGTCTCGTCCATACGCTGCGGACAACCGCTGTGTGTGTTGGGTTCGGCGCCTGTGCCCCTCTCTGCCGTCAGCGCTTTGGAGAACCAGTAAAATCCCACTGACTGCCAACCGCCCCGCAGGGAGATGCAGCGACAAGAGCATCAACAGCAGTGTCCTTCCCTGGCAGCAAAAGGTCAAGCGGGCTCAGCAGTGGACTAGCCACCTATGATTAAATGTCTGCATGTTACTGGCCCTTGATTCTTTTTGATTTTTGCCTCTTCACACTTTGCATTTTTGTGGAACAAGCGAACAATGTTTGGTTTGGAAAACACTTTATTTGGCAGGCACTGCTGCTGTCAGCTCTCTTAAAGTCATATTCAATATCCATGACAAAGACAGACAAGGATCCAAGAGGAGAGAGATCCACATTGCTAACGCAGTCAAACTCTGCAGTTTCAGAACAAAGATCCAGGCGAGGAGTGCTGGGACGGCCTGCAGTACCGGCCGAGGTGCGGTGAAGGCAGTTAGGCTCAGATCCAAGGATGCACTAGAGAGAGGGCTCCGGTTGTTGCAGTGTATCGCTGTCCCCAGAAGACGGCCACGTGCAAGGAGCACTAGGGCACGGATCACGGGCCCTTATTAACTACGCTAACGGCCTGCAAGGCCCTGCGGTGGCGTCTTCACCAGCTGCTGGACCAGATCATGCAGACCAGCTGGCTGATGCTACTCTGCTACTACCAGGGTACGAGCGCGTGGAAGAGGAATGTCCTAAAGCGTGCTGCACCCAGGCTGCTGGGATGCTTGGCCTTGACTTGCTAGTTCCCACCAGAAGAGCTGACTGGTTGCAGCAGATATCCTTCTGATGTACTTTAGCGATCATCTGCCTCAGTCATTAGGAAGGAACTGTATTTTATTACTCACTTGTCATAAAGCAACTGCTCCATGTTGTATTTTATGGTTCTTGGAGCTCTTAGTTTCCCTTTGCTGTTTTATATGTATATGCAGCAGCATTGAGAAGTCTCCAGGATAATTTACAATCCAAATAAAGAAGGTGGGGGGAAAAAGAAACTAATCAATTTGCCCCAAACCATGGAATAATGCAGGGGGAGAGCCAGTGAATAAAACGCAAATCTCTGACTCTCATCTACCTGATCGCTGCCTCCTGCAGAAGTTGCTTTAAGACATGGGTAATAATCAATCAAAGCCTCCCTTAGTATGAACTGGACTCCAAGCAGAGACCCTAATGCGCTGGTGTACTTTTGACAGAGCGGAGAGCTGCCAGACCAACAGCTCAAGGCAGAGTTGCACCTCCCTATCTGCCTAACGCGGCTATGCCTTTTTGATCCTGCCATCTGGTTCCCTCTCTCCTATTTTTTGGATTAATTTCTGATTTGTAGTACATGCTGCAACCGCACAGGCAGCTTATTCTGTAAAACTGTTCAACTGTGACCTTTTTCTAAATACACAGAAATGAAGTTTGTAAAACAGCTAGAAAACAATGCTGGCATCATCTAGATTATGATAATTATTCAAGCAAAGATCAATACTAATCCACTCTAAAGCCACTAATTCTCAATCCTTCAGAAATTCTAGTATCCACGTCCAACAGTTTATCATTTTGCAAGCAGCACCATTACTCTGTGCTGACATTTGCCCTAAAGATATACTACGTCAACTGAAAAATAAGGTTATATGAAACCTGCCAGTTTCAGCTTGCATCACTGTCAAGAAACCCAACACAAAGTGCAGTTTGCAGAGTGTGACAATCCCTGAAAATCTTAGGAATCCAAAGTAGTCTGGCTCCAAAATGCTTGAGAGAGTCTCAGAGCTGAACCAGAAAGTTATGGGGTTGTTTTCATTTAATTTCTGACATTGAAGAAAACAAGTAACTGCCTTTGCTGCCCCCAAAAGATTTTAAGAGAGTTTGGTTTTTTTTTTTATGACCGTGTGCATCAAAGAATTTACCAAGACTGGAGTAGCGCTATTTCTTTGGAAAGAGAAACTAGGCTATTCAGCTATTCGAGATGAGTTCGCAAGGAGGAGAAGATAACAGGGGTTATTCAGTTGCCATCTAAGTGTATTAGGAGCTATGAGCCACTTTTTACTCTAGGCTTTTTTTTTTTTCCCATCTCCTGGGACAAAATTGGAGCTCAAGGTGGCCTCATCAGGTAGTGTGAACGCAGCTCATTTTTCAAAAGGCAACGCAAACTCTGCCTGTGCTCCTGAACCTCAAAGTCTCTTTTCACAATCCTGCAAACAAAGACGCTGTGTTCGCTGACGTAAGAACTGCAAGATACGTCTTCTACATTGCAGAGGTGGACCACGCCGTGCTCCAAGTACTCCTGAGGCTGGACTCACGCTGGATTTGGCTTGAGCCATGTGGCACTGTGGCTGCATTGTAGCCTCTCCCACAGCACACAGCTTGAGATCACATTTGTCACCACAGAAGATTCAAGGACAAGCTCCTTAAAGCTGAAGGTCATTCAGAATAAAGTTATAAAAGAAAAAGGAAACAAAGTGCATTACTAAGTATGCCCCTAGAAGTGAAGAGTCTCTTTAACAGCTCCAGCCCCCTGGCTGGCTCCTCAGGCTAGGTAAATTAGCTTTTATGATTTACCCAAAATGTGGAGTATCTTGGAAAGGTCTCATCGTATCGTATTTTCATGCCCTTCTGTTAAATACAGCTACACTTTATTTTTCCTCGCAGCTATGCACATAGGACTTGTTCACTTTTTTGTCGAAAATAATAACGCAGAAGGTTGAGTCTATCACAGAAAGGCTTTAAATATTATTCAGAAATTGCATGCACTGACATGATACCTGAAATTACAGTAACAAATGGAAACATTTTTATTTAAAGGACTGCTTTTCGCTACATTACCTAAACTACACTTGCATACCTTTGAAGCTATCTAGTAAAATTTAGGGAGCAG
>NW_009601972.1:0-6094 GCF_000690535.1 Cariama cristata | reverse complement strand
AGGAATAATCTCTCTCAAGAAAAATCCTGCAGCAAAGGATTATCATTGGCACTATCACTAAATGCCAAGTTTATAACTTTGCACTATTCCTCCAGATTTCGCATTTGTTTCAAAATTAAAGACAGAATTAGTAGAGGACTGGCAATATTTTGCTATTTTTCATTTCTTTAAAGTATTGCTTCAAAATGCTAATACTCTAATCACGAGGAAAAATAGAATGCACATCATGAATTTTGGTCTACGCACCGTAAAATAGCTGAGCAAGTCCTCTCATTAGAGTCTACCGATGCCATTAATATTACATTCCATTTCTGTTTTCTGACTTCCTGCAGTACTGCGATTTGAAAATATATGTACAAAGCTCATTATATTCTGATACTGATTATGTCGCTACATTGGAATCGAGAGCACACACTGCAGCAAGGCTGTAACTTGTTGATATTGGGAGGCTGGTTGCATTGATCCTATCGCTTCCTATTATTGTATAGATGTCAAACTGTTTATGAACATGTTCTTTGTAACAAGATTTAACAAACTAATCAGCCTGTGCACCACTTCACCACTTTTTTTTTTTTTAACTTGATTTTAAGAAAATGGGGTTGATTTTATTAAATTGTCAGAGGGTAAACTTTATCAAATCATGACTCTGTAGTAATAATCACTATCATCCGCACTTCTAACATCAAAGAGGTCAAGTCTGAATTCTCTCGTGTCCCACATGAATGCTGTACAGGATCAAAACATACTCAATTAGATGGGAGGGAACGTAACCTAGAGCCCCGGTGATCCCAGTTACAATTTCAATACACAAAATTTTCTGTTTATCCACATGACTGACATTTTCAACACCTTTTGAGAGAATAATTTCAAACAAACCTCTCCTCACTGTCATTGTCACCCGCAGCCCAGATCTCTTCTGTTGGAGACAACCTGTTAAGACGGTAAAATGACACCACTACCTGATATGATTAGGGAATGGCTGGCTGCCAAATAACTTGTGGCTAAGAGAAAGAAGCAACTCTAAAGTATTTTGCCACCCTCATTTTGTCAAACGGGAGCGCTGCAAAGAAGTCCTGCATGCAATTTCACACAGTCGTGTTTCTGGTGGACTTGAGCGTTGACTGCTCTCTCCTCAGAGCAGCTTTCAATTTATTTCCTAAAGAAGAGTTAGTATCAGTAAATATGTTACAGCTCGAAGTACACAAGGTTTTTGGTGCTTTGGTTCAAGCCTTATTTTTGCATCTTATTTCCTTCCGTGAGCCAAAGCGAACACCAGAAGGTACAAAAGTTGAGGTATATGCAGGGGAAGCACTTCCACGCTGACAATAGGGTATTTTCATAGCCCACGTGTCTCAGACTAGCATTCAAACAGGGACTTATTTCAATTTGAAAAATAACAATTGTAATGTGAATGAATAAACGCTTTACCTGTATTCATCCTGTGTAAACCGTGGAATTACTGAAGGCTGCAGCACAGCAATTTCTACGGTAGTGGTGTTGAACTTCACAGGATCCCCATCATCATACGCAATGACCACTAGCTATAAATAATACAGAAAATCACTCTCTTTAGTATAGGCAAGAACATTCTTTATGTTGACTTGCAACAATACTTCTTGTATTTTCAGGGTCTAACCAGTCAGATGAGATTTTCTTTCACTGCAAATCACACATCGAATAAGAACAAAACATAGAGGAAAAAGGTGTCAGCCATCCACAAGCTGAACCATTTGCAGAATTTACAGAAACACCATCAACTGGAATGCAAATACAACAGACTTGTACAAATACCTCTCCAAAACACACTGCCAGCTTCAAGTACATTTTTCGGGGGATTCCCTTCACATGTAAGCACAGACTGTCCTTACTCAGAACTCCAGAATCAATTTCAACTTCTTTAATGGTATACAGTTCGGTTCTACATTTATGCATCTTTTTATTGAAAAACCACCTATAACTCCCAATAAAACAAACAGAAAAAGTGCTAGGTAAGAATTCTGTGTTGCTGACGATAATATCCAAAACCAAAGTCTGATATAAAAATAAAAAAATTAACATTATTCCCTCCCCCCAATCCTCTTAAGAAAAGAGATGCTCTGTATGCTGAAACATGGACAAGATCAGCAGACCTTTTCCAAAGGCGGCCTATTATAAATCTTTTGCTTATGTCTATTTGTTTATTTAATCTGCGCTTGTCTGCTGGGACAAATAGGTACACCTAGTTTCAGCCTTCGTAAGAAAGTAAGCCATCTGCTAGCCAAAGGATGAGACCAGCCCACTGAAGAGGCAGTAAGGGACAGTTTTCTAGTTTCCTCTCTCTCTCAATTTGTCCTTATTTCAGGAGGTCACTAGATGGAGCAGGTCAGCACTTCATTCTAGCAAAGGATTTTCAACTCATTTCTGCGAGTTCAAGCTATTCTCAGCATAGGTCAGTGAAGAGACAACTTAAAACAAAAGAGGGCATTTTCTCAGCCAATATATTAGTGAACTCACCAGTGCAAGACATCATAATTGCAGAAAATGTGAGTACGTTAAAAATTGACTGGAAAAATTCACAGACAATTCAGAGCTGGATACAAGCCCAACGGTCTAGATGCAAATACCACCTCAAAGTCTCCACATCACTGATTTCTGGAGCCTTTTCTGTTCTTCTTCCCTAAGCATCCATATTTTCTGAAAAGCAATGTTCTGCTACATTTACCTGTCCTAACATAGGGCAGTCTTCCTATAGAAATGTAGCTCCATGTCCACGTGCACATCACCTGCGTGTTACGTATCACCGCTTCAGAAAACAGCCACACAAAATAATTACTGAGAAGTAAAAATACGAAGTGCAACAATGGAAAAGCTCTGGTGGTGTTAACCAAGAAATAATTCTCTTCCTCTTTGAGTTTTACTACTAACGTTAAAAACTGAAAAGGTGTTGGATTAGCACTGTCCTAAATTCCTAAAACAATGACAGCACTAAAACCCTACTCAAGCTCACAGTAGCACTTCATGGGGCACTCAGAAGTGGAGAACAGTGAAGTGGACAACTTTATTCCTTATAATGGAAGAAGTATGCAAATAAACCTCTCTCTATTCCTCGCTTCAAAAATAACAAACTGAAAGAAGAAACGAAACACACCTTAATGACCATACAGGAGGTTGGTAGTTTCCAAGTAGAGAGATGACATATAAACCCCTACATATTATAGATACATTTTTCTGCTTACTGACACATTTTAATTTTCATTTTTAACTACCCTCTCCACTCATGGGTTGAAGAAGGGAGATCTGTCCCAATGATTTTGATTAAAATCATCACTTACTCCACACTAACTGCACTTGAGGAGCAGCAACACCACCATAGTAACTGAAGTCTCCTTAAAGCTTTCTACAACACTTGTGAACAGAAGTCCCAAACTATGCAACTGTGCAGTAACTTTCTTTACAAGATATCTTGTTATTCTTACAAAGTTCTCACAAAGTTGCTGTGCTGACAGCCCTCTTGAAAACAAAGAGATCAGCAAGGTAACATTCAAAAAATGAGATTTCCTTCCGCTGTCTCCCTGTTTTTTCTGCCCTCCTAACAGTAACAATCACACCCATTCAAGACATTTCTGAAATCAAAAAGGCATGAAGCATGTGCCAGGAAAAAATTAAGGAAGTAAAGAAATAAAAAAAAAATAAAATTAAAATTTCGCATCTTTCTATGCAATATAAAGCAACACAAACACAAAGGCAAAAGGAGTTCCATCAAATGTAGGCGACGTTTACTGACAATATACAGCTATATGAATCCATACCTTAAACACCGTACTTGGCTCTTCATTTAGGTTTACTCGGGTTACTACACGTCCTGAATTTTCCTCCACGTCAAAAATGCTGGCGCTGTAAGGAAACTGGATAACATCTACTTTGTATCGGACTCGACTTGCTGGTGTGCCCTGTAAGGTAAAACCAAAGCAACTTGGGTAATTTTTGTATTTTTAGACATCTCACGAAGTTAGTAAAGGATTGAAATGCAACATTGGTAAACAGACCATCACAAACAAAACTTGCTGTTTGTCTTCCTCATAACTGAGTTTGTCACTGAGCACACCCCCTGCTTCCCCCCGAAATACCTAACAGTGACACCTGAGAGGTCCAGTAAGAAAAATAACCAGAGGTTTGGAAAGAAGAGAGCTGAAAATCCTGTAAGTACAGACAGAAGCAATGGTCTGTTTTATAACTACTGAAATTTTTAAATAACTGAAGATGGGCACAGCTTAAGGGTGGTTAATATACCTTTCAAAAATATTTTAACACGTTATAAAAATTCCTTTGAAGTTCAAGAAGCTTCTAAATACTCTACAAACTCCAATACTTATTCAAGCTTGTCCTGAAAGTTAGTGTCTTGCTGCTGAAGATGGGGAGATGTGTCTTACATTATTTTTCTGAAAAGTCAGACAGGACAGTCCAGCCTACGTGACATTCACACGTTTCTCTTTTAGAGGAAACAAAATGAAAACAGCACTGGGCTGCCTGGGCAAACCCACCATGCAGCCTAACGGACCTTTTTTATATACAAATCAAACGGCAGCATCTGAAGGTTTAAATTTTCACCAAAGTTGAGCGACGAACAACCGATACATTTCAAAATCCTCATCTCTAAGCAGTAACACACAGAGATTATAGGGCTTGCAGTGCTTCCAAACATATTCCAACGCATGCTCTTTCTGCAGCTGACCTGTACAGGCCTAACAATTTTGGCACAAGCATCTACAAGCTCACAACCATGCCTTCCTCATTGAAGAGGGGAGCCTGCCCCATGTTGCTGAGACGGTCACAAGTCCTCGTGTGAAGTGACCGGCCATCTGTGGCCTTCCCCACCTCACACAGAGGGCCTCTGCCTCTCAGGAGGAGGCTGAGCATTACCAATGCCACTTACTATTAAATATCAGAGCTGGCTCAAAGCATGAGGTCGGAAAACTTTCAAAAAGGACAAAACATTTGGCCTATCAGTAGTGACAAAAAATGCAGTTTTGCAAATGGATTTTAAGTAGTCCGGTAATGAACCCTCCCCGCAGTTCAAACCCTGCTTCAATGACATGGAACAAGCACAGACAGCCCACGCATGTGTCACAAATTGTCTGCATGCAGATGCACCCAAAAATACAAAATTAATAGGAGATTCAGAAGAGGCATTGCCAGAGGGTATAATAGATGAATTTTTCAGATCAGTAACTCAGCATTTTCTAATAGAAGACTATTTACCTGTTTAACTGTTTTAACACTAACTGCTTAAATAAATAACATTTATTGTGAAAAATCAAGTTTCTTAAAGTATCTGTTATATATCAATGATCCCATTCCAGCAGTCACCCTCCAGGGACCTTAGAATCATAGAATCATTGCGGTTGGAAAAGACCTGCAAGATCATCGAGTCCAACCGTTAATCGAGCACGGCCAAGCCCACCACTAAACCATGTCCCTAAGCACCACATCTACACGGCTTTTAAATGCCTCCAGGGATGGGGACTCCACCACTTCCCTGGGCAGCCTGGTCCCGTACCTGACAACCCTTTTGGTGAAGAAATTCTTCCTAATATCCAACCTAAACCTCCCCTAGCACAACTTGAGGTCATCTCCTCCTGTCCTATTGCTTTTTACTTGGGAGAAGAGACCGACCCCCACCTGGCTCCAACCTCCTTTCAGGTCATTGTAGAGAGCGATCAGGTCTCCCCTCAGCCTCCTCCAGGCTGAACACCCCCAGCTCCCTCAGCCGCTCCTCGTAAGACTTGTGCTCCGGACCCTTCACCAACTTCGTTGCCCTTCTCTGGACTCACTCCAGCACCTCAACGTCTTTCTTGTCACGAGGGCCCCAAAACTGAACACAGCGCTCAAGGTGTGGCCTCACCAGTGCCGAGTACAGGGGGACGATTACTGCCCTGGTCCTGCTGGTCACACCAATACTGATATGAGCCAGGATGCCATTAGCCACCTTGGCCACCTGGGCACACTGCTGGCTCATGTTCAGCCAGCTGTTGATCAACACCCCCAGGTCTTTTTCCGCCGGGCAGCTTTCCAGCCGCTCATCCCCCGGCATGTGATGTTGCATGGGGTTGTTGTG
>NW_009601971.1:0-16784 GCF_000690535.1 Cariama cristata | reverse complement strand
CAGGGGCCTTCACCTTGCCGGAGGTCCCCGAGGGTGTTTCTGTGGCTTTGGGAAGAGGAATTCGCCCCTCGTACTGGGCCTGCGGGAAGGAGCGGGTACACCGGATTAGCTGCTGGGAGTAAAGTCGCCACGTCAGCCTCCGAGTACTCTGTCAGCCGTCAAAGAGTGTTTTTCACCTCTACATCCCCCGCTTCCCAAATCGGGATTTATATTCGTACACAACGTCCGTCCATCTGTAGTAACAAAATGTCTACACATTCTGTTTCCTCACCTACCTCAGAAATTACCTTCTGACTGGACTAAGTACTCTGGCAGCATGAAAAATTACAGCCATTTGTGTGGTAAGAAAGTACACAAACAACTCTGAGTTAGCTATGGTCCACATATCTTCGTGTCTTAACCCAAGTCTGGGTATGGCCCTTGCATAGGAAAGGTCACAGCAAAGAGAGCGCGACTGGGGGATAAAAACAAGCTGAGGATTTCCTTTGGTGCAAACTGCAGTGCTGGCAGTTTTAGGTGGTTTGGGGGTTTCTCCCCCATTTTAGGTGGTTTGGGGGTTTCTCCCCCATTTTTAATCACACTTAATGATAATATGTGCGTTCTTGAACATCTTTCAGTGGTTGCTCACGGTGGGTAAAAAGCCCTGCACGGCGGCTACAGAGCTCTGTGGAGCGGGTTCTGCCAGCCCTGGCCCAGGAGTAGCACTTACACAGCCAGCGTAAGTTACTCGGGCATCTGCAGCGAGCTAGGAACGCTTCTCCCAGAGGTGAGCCGCCTTGTTTTCCATTTATCAGTGATGACCCTATGTCTGTGGGATACTTAAAAAGAAAAGCCGCTTTTACTTCTGCTGGCTTGAAATACAGATGACAGCCAAAATCAGAAAATGACAGAGAAAGAAGATTCTTACGCAGGCACAGTGCAGTGTTGTAAGCCATTAGAAATGAAGCAGCAAAGTGACTAGCTGAAAAGTTGCCTTACTTTCAAGGAGCTGGTGTCTGTCACCATTTACAGTATTGTAAATGTGAATACAACCCAAACAGTTTCAATGCAACAGCTCTCATACACCAACGGAAATTATTAGTCAAGTCTTCTGAAAGTTAAATAACTTTTACATGGGGCATTTGGAAGTCTGTAATGAACACACTTAATTTGTTTTTCATTTCTCCTACAGTCTCTGATCTTTCAAATGGCTTGTTAAATCCCCCAAAGCTACATATATAACGAATTTTTGATAGTTGAGGTTACGGACTCATTCATGCATCTGAGCCGAGGTTTCAGAACGTCTCTATTAATGTTCGCGGGAGCAGTCCTCTGCAGTCTGTCTTGCTCTGCTGAACACTCCTAATTTTGATTAATTTGGTTGGCATTTTAAGCTGAAGGCATTAAAAAAAGAAGGGGTGTTGCAAAGTCTTCATTAGCTCGTTGGGAATATGCTGTCCTGGTCAAAACCTTAGGAGTGACTTTCTTCCTTGTTATTATTCATATTCCTTCACTATTCCATCCCTCAGTTCATGCCTCCAGTAAAGGGGATAACGAAGGCCTAATCTTCAACAATTTATCTGACAATCTAAGAGGCACTGGAAACAGGCAAATGACAATCATATTCCATAAATTTTACTTGCATGCACTTCACAGGGTTTAATGGATGGGTTCGTGATGCTGAATGTGGTTCTGGAGCAGATGACTTGGTTAGGCACCTCTCCTCAGCTACAGAACAATTCTTGTCCAGAAGGCCGCTCTGCTTCCAAGGGCTGAAGAACAGGAGTGTGCAAAAAAGGACAGGTAAGATGAAGACCCTGTCTTTAACAGGACTCAAATGAGGTTAAGAAAGCATCAAACTGAGTTAGACCCATCGCTGTCATCCTTGTAAGTAAGGAAATATCCCTACCACGAGCTGGCCCCCACCGAGACCACCTCCGCTCCAAACCAGTAGCCAGTTTGGAGGCAGAGGGCAGGGCAATGAAACTGCCTCCATGGGCTGTGGAACAATTACCGATGACAGACCCCGTGGCTCCCGTTGTGTGACACCTTCATGGTGTCCCAAGGCGTCGAAGGCAGCAAAAAAGAACCTTGGGTTGTTTCCACATTGCAGGAGGTCCCCCCTCACCCCACCCCTCCAGAAATGTGACAGTGGGTTCTCCATGTTCCTCTGCTCAAACGTGCTTCTTTGCCAAACTCTTTTAGGAGCGTGTTCTGAAAAACTCGAAGCATTTCTTCCGTACTACCTCAGCTTTCCAAGGAATGAAGAACAGATTTTTTTCCTGGCTCACTTAATTGCATCCGGACGCTTCCTAGAAAGTGTGAAAAGAAGCGTCTGTGTCCCCAGCCAACCCCCCAGGACCACCTGGTCAGTGCGGCTGTTCCGTCAATAAAATCGCCTGCGCGGTTCTGCCGAGCTCCTGTTACCACCAGCCCCTACAAAATAACTGGGTGGCAAACCTGTGCAAAAGTCCAGAAAAAGTTTTAAGACTGGGTTGAGATTTTTTACCATGTCCTTACACAGTGTTACCCCCTGGCTTGCTTGCTTCTCCTTCTGTGGCAGTAGTGCTGTACTTCGAGTCGATGTTTTGCATGCCGGGGTCGGGCATTAGGGTTTCTGTTTTGTATGCCACTGGCCAAATGTTCAAGCCAACACAGTCACGATGGCACGCTCACGGCTTTTTTCCAGGCTCTTATATGTCAAGAGGTATAAAGCGTAAGCAACTGCCACCAGCTGCACTCCTGTCCTACTCCATGTACACCAAAAAATGCAGAACCTGAAACTTAGCAAATGGATGTAGTCCAGGGATTTGGATGAAGAAACTGAATCCTCCTTCAGTCTATGAGATTCTTGTCTAAAATAATACAGTAGGAAGGTTTTGCAGCATAGCTGGGTGAAATGGAGTTTGAGGAAAGTAAGTGCTAATCTCCAACTTGAAATAATTTTTCAGATCTGTAACATTTTGCTAATTAATTATGCACACCTATTATGATAATTGGCTAATTCTCTCTGGCTGATGATAGTACACAAGAAACTTCTGTTTCTACGTAATTCAGATTTAACCTAATTTCAGACTGATATTATTATCCTTTGCTTCCTTTCTCTTGCAGATTTTGATTAATGATAGAACAGCTCCTACAACCCTGTGGCTTTCAAGTTTCTTTTACAGCTTGTTGTGTGAAAGTTCAACCAGTGAATTATTTGCCTGCTTTTCTTTCTCCCTTCCTTTATTAATTTGCTACAAAAAAGACACAAAATTACTGAGAATTTATCCTCATGAAAGCTGGTAATTTGCTCTTAAATTGTAAGCAGCTCAGTATTTTGTCATTCTCAATGTGTTTGCTAATTACTGTTCTTAGTAATGAGACTATGATCACTGGTTGGCATTTCTTTGGAGTTTCTTTAGCATGAGTTCAGTGTTAGCAATATTTCTGTTCTTCAGGATAATGCAGAAATAAGATACCTATTACTTAACTGGTATCCCCAGGGCTAGGGTTAGGGTCAGGGGTAGGGTTTCATCTCAGCATGGCGTAATAAATGTAGAGATGATCACTTGTAGATATTTATTAACAAGTCAGCTGTTCCATTCTTTATCGCTCCTGGAGGAGAGCCATCCAGCCCTGACGGTCACTGTAAACGTCTGTCATCTCAAGTCCTTCTGTCGCTCACTCTTACGCCTTCATAGTTGTGTTCTACTCCTGTTACCTGTGAGGAGGGATGTCCCAGTTCAGCAAACATTGAAATATTGCCGCCAAGCCACAGTCAGCCACAGCAGCCGGAGCTACTACCCTCTCTTCTCTTTAAGTATAACGGAAGGAAACAGAGGAATCGTCTCTCTTACTTGCCTAACTTTTCACAGGCATTCATTTTAGGATGACACGTTTCAGCTTTGATGGTACATTTCCCTGGTCATTGATTGTGAAAGGAGCCTACAATGACAATCTAAGGCTAAATACTTTACCTTCAAACACCTAAATTAAAGCAAATGAGTTCTACCCTTGCCTTTCAACCTTCATAGGGAATGCACCTGCCAAGAGGTTTTGGGCACGAACACAAGCAAATACGCTCCAGCTTTGTCACAACCGCTGGCCCAAGTTCACCTCTCTTTCTGTCTACAATAAAAAATGGAGATCGGTGTGTCCGTACTTCCTCACAAGGCATTTGTGTAGAAGGGACCTGACAAAGGCGCTACAGTCACCATCAAAATTTCTATCCCATCCACACATGCCCAGAAGAGTACCAGCGTAACAAAGCACATACTGTAAGTGTTCCAGTTCAGAGTTTATTGGAGCTAAAAAGCAGATAAAGTGGGTTTGCTGCCCTGCCCTGAGGATGGCAGTAGCCCAGCCAAAAGGAGGAATTCTGTTCTCCCTGGCAAAGGGGCAGGCAGGTGTTCAAATGCTTAGAGCTTAAATCGCCACAGCCCTTTGGTCCAGTGCAGGTGAGTCAGAGACGTAAAAAGGCCAACACTTCTTGGCACAATTCACAAATTCTGCTTGGAAAGAGAGTAAGAAGTGATCCAGCGGACATGGTTCAGCAAGGGGTAAAAATGCAGAATCCCAACAAAGAAGAGCAAAAATATACCTTGTAGAAATCTTTGAAATCCTAAGTAATAATTTCCCTTTTTTCTTAAAAAGTAGCAAATCCTGTCATATCTTGACAAAGTAGGCAAAAAGTATTATTTCCATAGCAATGGTACCTACAGGTTTGGGGCAAGACCCAAAGCCCTGGCTGTGCTGGACACTGGATAGCACCTCGTACCTGTCCCAGTAACCTCCCCTCACCCTCACTCCGCAGAGCTAACTTCAGTCCAGCACAGGCGTAGATGCATTCCTGAAGCACCATCTGTAGCTGACCATCTGACCAAGAGATTCAAGCGAGGTGCCAGCAAACAGGAATTTTGGATGAGGGCATGCTGTTGATGACAGATATCCAGCTGCCTGGGAAGGCGTGCTCCTGTCCCTGGAGAACTTACCTTCCCAACTTGGGGTGTGCAAGTTCTTAGCCCTGCGCTTCACTTTGAGCACACCAACACTTCCCACCCCACCTGGAAGTCAGTTTGCACACCTGAGGTTTTACGGGTGCGTGTCTCTGGGCAGGTCCTGCCCTGAGAAAACGCCTAAGGTGAAGTGGAAAGAGGCAGTGAAAAGCACCTCTTCTTATTTTTGTGTTGATGGTAAATAAAGTTCCCACCTCCCCATTTGTCTCTTTAATGTAACGGATGTTTTCAGCAAACTGTATGAGCCCAGTCACACCAGCACGGAATGACACACGTGTGTTGTGTGTCGGAAAGAAAGCATTTTCAGAATGAGAAAGCCACCATCTGTACATGTACATATTCAGTACTTGCAAACCATCCTGTGGCCTTCTGCTGAAAGCTCCCAGCAGCATGGGAAGCACTTTGAGTGTGAGTTACAGCCCCAGAAAGGTTTCTCCTTGCTGGTCGCTTACCTCGCTACAATTCTGGGACCCAGAAGCAATTTGAATTTCTTTATTGCAAGTGGATTCCAACACTGCTGTTTTAATTAATCTCTCAGGCACACTTACTAGTCACGAGCTTTACTTCTTTCCTCTTTAAAGAATGGAGACCTCGCAGTCCAGCTGCCGCAGGACCAGAGACTCTTCACCCCACGCAGATTCTTCAGCAGCCCCTTGCCCGTAGCTCCAAGCTTGTGAGCATTTGGGTGTTTCATTTTTCCACTTCTGACACCTGTGGCACGGGAGACAAAGAGGGACACAGGCTTGCAGGCACTCCAAAAATAATTTCTTTTTGTTTGAACTAAAGGAAATATTGGAAGAGCTGTGCAAAAGCTAAAAACCAAGTGCTATCCTTCCAATTCAATCTTTTATTTTCACATGGGGTGGCACACATTCAAGGATGGATAAGGAAGGGATGAGGAGATGCTCTATGATGAATCCAGGCACCAAATCAGTCCAAAAACACAAAAACTGGACCATTTTCAAAAAAGTCAGGTGCACAGTGAGTGGAAGCTGTTCCAAGTCTCATGCTTATACAGCAGCCAGCAGATGTTGCACATCCATGTCTGAGCAGCCAGCTGCCTTCTCATCAGTATTAAGTGTTCAGCTGACATTAAAGGGACAGACAGAATTAAAACTGAGAGCTCAGAAAAACAAGCAGCTTTTCTGAAGTTTGCTATGTCTATGAATTATTGCGCATGCTTCTTTTTTTCTCAAAGGTATTAATGAACATTTTAAAAAGGAGAAGAATCATGAGAAGAGCAGCCACGGACACATAAACAGCTCAATAACAATATATAAATATTCTCAAGCAATAAATGTTGAAAACACATATGAAAACACATTATAAAATTGCAAGAGATTAGTATAACAAATACAGGAAACAGAAGAAGTGGCTGCCAAAGGCCTTTGAGTACAGTCCCGTTAACCTCTTCCCCTTCCTGGATTTTGTGACCTGCTTTGTAAAGTAGTTACAGATTTGCATGCCATGTCCGACAGCTCAAAAAATCACACCACTCTTACATAACAAATATAAATAGAGATTATTTGGTATAATATGTCAAGATCAAAGAGCACCGGGGTCCAGATGCCCACGCTGACTCCACCTTGACTGCATACGAGGGGCAAAGCCAGATGTTTGTGCTCCTTTTCCTTCCCCGAGGCTCTTTTCCACCTGAGGAAGCCCTGGATACCCGAGAAAGGAGGAGGCAGCGATGTACCTGAACAGGTCCCCCAAGGTGGGCAGTCAGTGACTATTAACACAGGATTTGCCTTTGAGCGCTCCTGAACCACAGCTTTGATATCAAGGTCAAGAAAAAATTGAAGCCCTACGTTAAAGGACTTGCAATATCTTTGCAAATGTAAGTACATACTTATTTTTAAGGACTGAAATGAACCGCACTTTCGACTTATTCATCCAGAACTGAATCAGCAGATTGACTTTTAGATTAATAGGCTAACTTTTAAATGACAAGAGCTAGGTGAAAAGAATGTCACTGTAAGTGATGTTCGGTTCAAAACTTCTCTTATTTTATATTAAGGGGGAAAAAAAGGCTGAGACGAGGTGAGCGGCTCTGAAGGCAGAGATGTTCCAGGGGTCACAGGTGGTAGCCCAAAAGGTGCTGAGCGGTTGGAGGGAAAACTCAACAAATTTAAGAGACACTTTTGTATCCTGCAAATAATCTAATGTGGACTGTGCATGAATTGGATTTATTTGGATACCAGTATCTTGGTCAGGCGTCATAGTTTTTCTCTAGCCAGCTAAATACAGCTAAGAAATTTGTAACTGTAATACAGATAAGTTTCTGGTCCCACATCCTATATACGTCCTTCATTCTTCCATCTGTCCTGGCAACAAGGACATGACATCTGAACTCATACCCTACTTTTGGTCATTAGGTGTATTTAGGGAAAATAATGTACAGACCGTTACTTTTCAGTGCAAAGTTTCCAAAACATTTGCCAGTGCAAATGCCTAACCCGACTTGCAAAACTTCTCCTTTGTATTTACCTTATCTCGCACTCCTTGAAATTACCTGTGGAGTCCGAGATGCTCAGAGCACAGGCAGAAAACTAGAAATTTAGAGGGTTCCCCTCTTTCTTCCCACAGTCAGCAGCTTAGGGACTTGCTGAGCCAAAGGTTGCACCCTTATCACCACACGTAACAGCTTCTGCCCTCCGTGCATTTCTTTTATTTCCTCTGCATCAGTTTGTCTTTGAACTCTGCATTTCTTCTCTGCTTATTTTTCTCCCTCATCAAATATATCCTTGTCTTCATTTTCGAGAACTCTCCTGGCCCGTTGGCACAGCGTTGTTATCCCTCGTTCTCCATGAAGATGCCGATTGCAGTTCCCGGCTCGCCGTCTGGTGTGCTTCCCCGTGCATCCCTGTGGTGCCTCCTCCCTTGCAGCCATCACATATGGGAGAAGGATGCCATAAATGTTTATGCGGTGAATGCATTGTGCTTTTCAAAGCTTTCCAGCAAAAATCTTGGAACTCTTATGCTGCAGGTGGGCTGGAAGTACTGTCACTCCCATGCTGACCAATAATGATTTCTTGGTTCTGTTTGCAGAACCTTCTTTGTAACCTTCTTAGTGAACTCTGCAAAGAAAGAGATAAAAGTAAGCTCTGATAATGTCATTGTGGGTCTGTTGGGCTTCCCTTTTTTTTTTTTTTTTTTTTTTACCTTTCAGGTTGAGTCGAGGGCAAGATAAAAGAGAAATACAGGAGGAAAGTGCCCTTTCTGCTGTAAATGAGTGAGCTAGAGAGTGCTGGAGATATAAAGTTTGGTTTTAGCCTTCTCTATATGTTCCATATATACTCCATATGTATAAAGTGCCAGGGTTGCCATACCACGTCTTTTCAATGAATAGTGCTTACTGCAGACATATCTGGCCACTGTCACCGAAGAGCCCTGAGTCCTGCAGCTCCTGTCCGTAGCCCCACAGTCAAGACTATGTCCACGTTAGTAATCCCGGCAGAGAGACTCTCAACAGATGAAGCTCTTGGGCTTCCCAGGAGCAGCTGATGCCACGTTTACATCCTTTATGTGTCTACCATGTGAAACAACAAGTATATGAGCCGCTTCGGGGACGTTCAGGGAGGCTTGCACTGAAGGATGTCCCAGCGCAAGCCTCACGTGTTTCTGTGTGGGCAAAGAGGTTCACAGTTTCCCCCCGCCAGCACAGTTACCAGAGAGATATGTGTGGTTCCTCTGGCTTCGGGGAACCCTGGGCATCTGATGGGCCAAACAGACTTGCCAAAGTTTAAGAAGCACCTCAGCAGCAGCAGGAGTGCGTCTTTGACTGGCCTGGTAGGCGTCTAATTTAGGATGAGCTTGGGAGCTCTCCAGTCCCCAGTAACTCTAAGGACTTGGTCTCCATTGCTTGAAATGGAAGTGTAGGTTTGTGGCTCACAGGCAGCTACCTACATTTAATAGCTAAATTTAGATGTCTGTAATCTGGAGCTGAATTACACTCCATATCTCCCATTACAGCTCATGACCTGGCAAAAATACTCAGCCAGAAGCATCTTCTGAAACTCTTTGACCTCCTTTATTTCCACTGCTCTGAAACAGTCCTCACACACCTCCACAATTAGGTCATCTTTGTCCTTTGTCATTCTGACCTCCAATTCTGAGTCTTTTTCCTCACACTGAATAGTCTAAGTCCCTTTTTGTAACAGACGTGACACTTTGGAAACCCAGAAGAAGTAAAAATTGTGTCTCCAGACTCTGCGCACATGAGGTGTTCACAGGTCGATGTATCAATAGGTGTCCTTCGCACCTTTGAGATCCTAGAATCACTGGAGAGTAGTTAGGACTAATCTTACGGCTGGGGAATGAGTCTGAGAAGCCTTGTGCCCTCAAGAAAATTACTATACTAGTGGATTCTGGCTCAATGGGACAAAAACCAGGGAGGGAGAAGGGCACAGAGGTGGGCATCTCTGAAGAGAGTCAGAGAATCACATTCAGAAATACACACTTGACAGAAGAACTAATAACCTCAAGCATCTGTTAAACCTGATAAACAGTACTTTTTTCCATCAAATATTTACCATCGTGATACTACTCAGTAAAGTTGTTGTCTTGAAATAATGCGATGCTTTTGAAAGGTGACCGAGTCACTTGTGTAATCACGATGGACAACAAGAGGTCAGCCTAAGAGGGAGGGAAGTGGGTCCCGCGGGTCCCTCCTCTCAGAACGGAAAGACCTGAGGTCTCAGCCTTGGCCCATGGGTATCAGGAGGGTGGTTAAGCCCAAACCTGTGGCACTCCTTCTTCCTCAGTCAATTTGATAAAAGTGCTTTTGAACCTGACAAACACAGGGTGGATCAGGACTGCGTGTGCACAGCTGCAAGTGGAAGGCATCACATTTTACCTCAAAAGAACGGCATTCAGTTTGCCGATTTTCCTAACCAGCAAACTCCTGGCTGCTCCGAAGCATTGTAAAAGAGCTCTTCCAGAAGAAAAACAAGAGTGATTAATTTTTAATTCCTAATGCTTTCCCTCCCCGTTACACGGTTTCTTTGTAGAGAAACAGTTGTGAATGCCTGAGCAGAAGGGGCAGCCTGTTAAATCCTTTTTAGGCTGTTACAACCTTAAAATGTTCCGCTCGGGTTGCCAGAAGAGAGGCAGGACCGGTTACCGGAGGCCTCGGGGAGGTGACTTTTTGTCTATGCGAGGGAAATCTTTCTGCTGCTGCCGGCAGATGAACTGATGAGCGGCTGGATGGGGACTGCAAGCAACAGCAATGGAAGGTGGACGCTTGCCATGCCAATAGATCTCAGAGACCAGATGGAGTTTTTACTGAGCAAAATGTGTATTTTATTACTCCCTCGGAGTGGATCAAATAAGTTCAGCGATAATCTGGTTTCCGTGTAAGGGGAGGAAGCCTTCACGGCCACTTGGAAGGCAGTGCCTTAGAAGACTTCTTTCCAGCAGGTACCTCGCCAGCTGACGACTGGGCTGAACGCGGCTGACAGATCGTTTCTTCGGTCCTCTGCCGTCGCCTGCAGAAACTGCTCGCCTGTGGCACATACAGTGTACCGTATGGAAATGCACGGCCATCCGGTAACGGTGTGTGAGGCTCGGCGCCCAGCTGCGGTGCCTGCTCCACTGCAAGGTGTTCCCTCACATTCAGCACAGTGCTGGGACCCTCTTTGTGCAAGAAAACACCGAGCAGGGACCAAAGCGTCCTCTGCGCTGGGACAAGGAGGTATTCCGGAGAAAAGAAGGGGAGCGTGGGGATGCAAAGGTTAGGGGTGCTAGCCTGAGGGAGTGGGATGTATGATTAAAGAATGGGGAAGGTCAGAGGAATGTCCTGGAGTCCTTATTTGCAGAGTAGGGGTACATGAAGGGGGCTTTTAGCCCTCCTCTCCCTTCGTGGTGTTGAAGAGGTGGGTTAGCATGAGAGGAGATCAGCGACTGGGTAGGCTGATGACGGCACACAACGGTCTCACACCCCCACTTGAGCTGTGCACCCCAAGCTGAGGTTCGGCCTCAGCAGCTCCAGACACTCAGCTCATTATCATTGTGCCATCTGTCCCCCCTCCGCCGTCCCAGGAGTTGGCGCGGTTAGTCCTGGCTAAGGTGCCTGGGTTCTGCCACACACACCTCCTCTTCTTCCTCCATCAGGGCCCTGCCTGGGGGGCTTTCCGTGAAGCGCAGGCTGTGTCTGCCTGGTGGCCGCAGTGGAGGGTCCCGGAGCAGGGCAGGGAGAGCCTGGAGCCAGCCGGCCCCGGGGCCTGAGCCCAGCGTGGCCAGCGAGGGAAGGGGCCGAGAGTGGGCAAGCGGGGAGGGAGCGGAAGGGCTCTGGGGCTGGGGAGCGCCGGCGGGATGGCCTCAGGGCAGGGAGACTTTCCCCTGACCGCATGGGCACGCAGAGACCTCTCCCCTTCGCTCACGGAGAGTTCAATCTTATTTTAATCCGTGAATGACACTCGGTTTTGGTGAAAGACACAGGCAGAGAGCGGGAGCGCAGAGTGCGGGAGGGGTGGGTTGGTACGGAGTGGGGACTCTGGCACGGCCTGCCTGAGCTCTTCTAGTGCAAACCCAGAGGCGAGAGCAGGAGCCCCGCGGCAGATGGGCTACCTGCCTCCCTTCCTCCCCGGCCACGCATCCTCTTTCTGGACACGTGAGCTTTGGCAGCCCTACTTCTGGGGAACCCTCTGCCAAGGCACTGCTTCCCACACCCCCACACAAAATTCCTGCCCCTCCTGATCTTCGCTGCTCCTTCATTAACTACTCTTCATGAAAACGTGCTATTAGGAGAACAGGATTCATTGACGTGGCGTGCCTTTCTGGGACAGGTGTTAACAGTAATGAAGGACAGAAAATGGAAATGCATGTTTGAAAAGTTTATTTTACTTCACTTGAAAGGAAAAGTTTCTTTGTGGAAAACCATCAGTCAAATGAAGTAACTTAAAATTGCCATAGGTTATTTGGGGCTTGTCCGTCAAAAATAAGTACCATTTTAATTGTCATGATAGAACTGAAGCAATACAATTTCCCTGCTATCTCAAACTTCTTAGCATGTCTATAGTTATATATGTATAAAGGTGCTTTATACTGGGATAGCTATTCCTAGCAAGGAAAATCATAATTTCAATGTGTCATCTTTATAATGACATAGTTACATCCACCCTCTTACCCTATTTTGGCTTTTATTTTTAAATGACCTTCTCCTCCCACAATGGGATTAATTATACCAGTAAAACTTGCAGAGCTGGCCTTGGCATGAAGAAAATGAATCGTTGCTGCCCATATACTTATACAGCTGTGGCAACAACAGGAAGAAATAACACACATGCACATATGATGACTTTCAAGTAGAGAATGCTGTAATCAAACTCAGGTACGCGTGGTAAATTTTAACATCTGTATATTGAAGAGCAAGCATATTAAGAACTAGAGTATATTTTCCATATATGAGATCTCAGGAATATGTAACATGAACAGCTCTCACAGGGAGGAAAGAGAACTACAGTTTTTTCCTTTGGGCAACAAGATTATGCACAACTCCAGAAGCAACTGGAAGCAAAAAGCCATCACCCGTGGCGTTACAGCAGTCTGAGACCAACTACAAATACAAGGCTTAGGGGGTTGTGGGGAAAGCAACTACAAAGTCTCCAGAAAACCCTGCAGAAACAACTACTGAAGTTGATACGCTGGATCTGTGAGATGACTAGCAACATGTTACAGGAAAAAAAAAAAGGAAGCAAGGTACATGAAAGAGGAACCTTTCAGTATTCAAATCTCTTTGTGGATATAGCATGTAGTGTTCTTCTAGCAGTCGTGTTCAATATATACCGTGTGTTTCCAAGACTGCACTGAACTGTGTCACTTAAGGTAAAACCAATTTATCCTTTACAAATCTGTCCATCATTCTGAGTATCCATGTCTCTCTTAAATGCACATAACGCTGAGTTTGGAGCAAGGGGTCGACTTTTGTGTATGTACAATGGGTAAGGCAATACCCAGGCAAAGCCTCCAGGCTCAGCTACAACACAACTAAAATAAAACATCATGTAACTATTGAACAGTAAAAAAGTGATATAAATGAGTAGTGTATTTCATCATAATAGCAGTATTCTAAATTGTGTAAGTTAATGGATTTGGCAAAAGGCAGAGCAAAAGCAGTTTTATGGAAAACTGTGTAACTCCACAGTATTTACTTTGTCTCATTATTCCCTATTGAAAAAGAGACCATTTGTTCTAACTTTTGGGACACTGCTTAAGGGGTGCGCAAGTTTACACGTATTTGTTTGCACTAGATATCAGGAACTTGTTTAAAGTTGGGTGAGCCCAAAAAACGCTCTTCACTTCTACTGCAGTACATAGATCTTTCTCACCACCTGCTCTAAGAGGAGGACAAAACAGAAACCTTCTCTTTATTTTTTCCTTGATACCTGTTTTTTCACCATTAACACTCAGCAAAAAGGAAAAAATCTTACTGTTCACTTTGGATAAAGCAAAAATTATCTAGTCAAGCATGGGGCTTGACAAATCTTATTACTCTGAACATGTCCAGAAGTTACAGTATCTGTACTGCCCTGGTAAAAATGTGAAGACCTACAGAAGCTGTAGGGACTAACTTATTACACAGCATTTAATCAGGTGTGGGTATATTGCTTCTCATTTAGTTTCCTTTCCCTTCTTCAGCCCATGTGACATTCCTGTTTAGTGAACTTTATAGGTAAACCACAGCATGTTGATGTGTTTTTGTAACAGCTTCTTGTTAATTGCTTGCTGTTATCCTTCCTCTTGAATATAAAAATGAACGCAAGCGTAGTGACAGGAATAATTATTATAGCTTCAGGTCTTCTTATTCTCTTTTTAGTTTCTTTGCAGCCTAGAGAGACATCAAACTAACAAACTAAAACTTACACCATATAAAACCACATTTTGTCTTATACTAAGAGAAACATAATATTTGGTGTAAAACGTGGTCACTCCACTCACTTTAATGGCAGTAAATAGTGCTGCTAATAATATCTGCAGGATTGGCCCCCTTTTTATCTTAACACATTTACCATTACTGCCTTCTCTATTACCAGTATTAATTCTAACTCCTACAATTTAGCTAGGTAAACATTCAAATCAAATTAAGACTCGCCACTTTTTCATCTTTTTCACGATGAAAATTGTTTCCCGATTCCCATTTCAACAACAAAGAAACCTCTGGTCATATTTTAAGGGCAGTTTCAATTAAAGCTCCTTAGGAGTCCTTCCATTCCCTCGCACCACCTAAATGCTTAAACCTCCTGTTGCAGTTATTAACAAGGATATGTTAACATGGATACGTTGATAATATTTGTGATATTAAATGGTGATTCCCGTTCAGGCTGACAATTACCTGAGTGGAGAGAACGCGATCAAAGGATGTTGCAAGCTCTACTATTGCCACCTGCTGTCCACGTTCACCTTGGAAAGGCTTGGGCAGGCAGTTACCTTGCACAACAGCTACCGAATGGATGGCAAGGAATCCGACTTGAGTGCTGAGTGCCTACAAAGTGATCAGAAACAAAACCCAAAAATATTGTTCAGCAGGAGTGTGCAGAAGAAATCACAAAATGGTCCAGAGTGGTCACTGTTTTGGGATGTCTACCTAGGGACATCTAGCTCCCAGTCCATACCTCACCCTATCTATGGATATACATTCTGTTCCCAGCAAGCATCAGCTGTCAGTGACTGCTGCCTTCTACTACTAAGTCAAACGTTCAAGCCCTTGCCTACCTTGACAGTAGCAGGACATCCTCAAGTCGGCCACTGATGGCTAGCCTTTCTTTGTGGGGCTGGGGAGGAAGAGGTTGCAGTAATTATTCCACTAATGAGGAGGATCTGCACTGGTGACAGTGCAGCTAGAAAAGGGTTAAAATGCCGGAACTGAAGGCTGAGCTCAAGAGCTGGGGAAGGAGGGGCAAGACTCTGAGAAACAGGTAGGGGCCAGCAATGGAGGAACAAGCAATGAAGCCAGAAGGACTTTGCCCAAAGCATGAAAGGGAACTTCGCAGGGTCATTCCTCCCTCCACGTAAGAAGGACAAGCAGACAGACAAGCAGACAAAGTGTCAGGACTATCAGAACAGGAAGCTCAACAAAAAATGCACAGCACAGGGTAGGCCTAAAGAAGTAAGTGCCTCCTGCAGTTGCTTTTTCTCTAACTGTATGACGGGTGTGTGAACTTTTGCCTCCTTTTACCTTCTGTAGTTCTGTAAAAGGCTCTTTTCCCTTGCCTCATCCCCCTGTTAAGTAACATCGCTGATGCTGGGCTCAGAGATGGCACTAGTAGTTACGGATCGACATGACATGCAGATGGCAGCCAGCACTGTACCAAAAGAAGGTATCTCGAGCTAGATGCAGAGCAGCAGAATGCTTGAGGGGCAGCAATGTGGTCTACTCAAAGGTTTTACACTCATGTTGACTAATAGCAGTAGCAAGACTGTTTGAGTTGATGTCAAGGTTGTGTATAACAGCCTGAACAACTTTGGCATAGAGGAAACCCATAGATAGCCTTAGATTTTCTTCTGCACATGAATTGAGAATTGGCTCCTGGAAACTTCAGTGATTCCACAAACAACTTCTGAGGGTTCTGCAGCACCAGAAGAACTTGCTTCCATCTCTGCTACAAAGGAAACCAGAGAACCCAGTGAAAACCAATTATATCCTTCTTCCTCTTTCTTTTGCTGGGCACAAGACATGTTTTTGGTGGAGCCAGAGATACTTGATGGGATGAAAAAAAAAACATACACATTGCTTTTTCCCCCCATCTCTTCCAGACACTAAATTAGTGCTGGAGTTACAGGAAAACTGCACACTCTGTCCTTCCAGTGGGAATCAAAACACATGTCTAAGAAATGCGGTGTTCAACAACTCAATAACCTTTTTCCGGGGTTAAAACTCACGTAAAAACTAAACATGACCGGCTGTTGATCTATCTGTTGGGTTGCCACACAGTCAGATAATCAAAGGGCAAAAGCATTACTTGTGCTGACTGAACACAGGCCACATTTTACTGACCCGGTATGGCGTTTAAAATCATACCAGATACCAGCACCTATAGAAGAGTAACTTTTCAATAAACAACTTAATACCTGACAGTGAACATCAGGGCATCCAAGTTCCTGCTCTGGTACCAGGGTTGCTGTTCAATCTGGGTTACTAAAAGCTCAGGTTGTCTGTCTTGCAGTCTGCAGACAGCACGGCTGTTTTACCGTGCTTCCGAACCTGAAGGGCTCACATCTCCCCTGCTTGGGTTTGGTCCAGGTAAAACCAGCAGGTCTGTTTGACCACAGCTTATATATTACACAAAACGGTAAAGGAAAATGTTGTCTGTCCTCACCCCTTCAAAACAGTAATTCACTGAAACATTGACATTTTACTGCTGTAGTTAGGTTAGAAGCTTTTATGAGTTAATAATGACACTCGTGCTTGAAATACCCAGGAGTCTACAGCAGAAATTACAGCTGTTTTGAGCTTTAATGTTTCAGATTTCTCATGCATATAGTCATGTTAGCTTTTCCTGGGCAATGCTGTATTTTGATTTATTGTCTAGACTAAGTAGGTGTCACAGGACCAGAGGTGAACATCAGCTGGTATTTCTACCAGCTCTGGTCTGCTTAGAGTAAAAGAAACTGCTACAAGAATTCTGCTCTAAAATGATGTATCAGAGCTAGAAATAGCGGCTTAGAAATGAATCACATTCGTAAATCAGGGGTTTACTCAGAAACGCCTGGCAAGGTGAGGGACGTGAAGATCTTTTAAACGCTGGGAGCAATAAACGGTAATTCCTAGGAGTTTTTAATTGCTGCCAATCGAAAGGGCTGGGA
>NW_009601970.1:42427-82354 GCF_000690535.1 Cariama cristata | reverse complement strand
ATCGGACATGGGGGAAGCTTCTGGCAACTACTAACATGAGCCTCTCCTGTAGCCCCCCTGTTACCAAAACGTTTCCACGCAAACCCAATACAGCCACTTGTCATCACTGCATGTTGTGACCAGCCCTCTGATTTTGTCAGCTGTGTTGAAGCTATAGACAACAAACAAGTAACTTCAGGGCTGTCTGGAATGTCTTGGTTCCACAGAGGTTCTGCTTGAATTTCTTCCCTCTATTTACAACTACTATCTGAATTTAGAGCTAAATACATACACTTGAAAGGAAGATAAAAGAAGAAAACAAGGAAAATAAAACAGACATTAATATTTTCTCACTCAAATTCCTGCACAAATCCCACATTGAAATAGAGACAACACTGGGAGTCTCAAGAACTGTAGCACTTATATACAGCGCTGGATATTCATAAAATCTGATTGAGCTTTACAAAGGAGGTAAATTCAGTCCTCAGTGTTTTGTATATGAAGAAAATAAGGAAGAGAAATAACTTAACCAAGAGCACACAGCGAGTAAACAGCAGGACTGAGCCTAGGACACACACACTCTGTGACGTTTTCCACCAGCTCAGTGGTCCTGGCAGTGTATTGCTCTTCCACAACTAGTCCCATTGAGCTCCAACCACCTTCAGAGCCCAAAGATGATACAGGGTGGTTATTATAGGTTATCACTGCATGAACATTTTCATTCCGACAAGAAGTCTTCAGTTACTTATAACTCTTCAGTTCTTCATCCTTTGTGTTCTTTTCTTCACAGCTCTGTTCTGATTTCTATTACAGTGGTCAAGTTTTGTGTCAGTGTACATCTGTCATCCATCAGGAATTTTGCCACAGATTATATAATTCACAATTCACAAATCAAGTCTTTGGACTCTTCCTAGAAGCTGAGAGCAGTCCCAACCAGCAGGTAGGAAGGGTTGTTTGTCACACAAGGTAACTGCAGCCACCTCCAGTATGCCCTGATGACAATCCCATCACAGGGACTGAATGGCCCATGGTGACTCCATGGCATCACCATGGGCCTGATGATCTGGGCCACGTGGCAGAGAATGAACAGTACCAAGTAAGAGATGATCAGGCCCATGAGTATTTTTTGATTCAGTAGTTGATATAAATCTGTAGGAAGCAGGTCTTTGCCTCTGCTCAGAGCTGAAGCTAAGTCCTGACACAAGAGACTACTGTGCCTTTATGATCAGCTGCTTCCCTTGCACTCTCTTGGTTTGCTGCTTTGCTGCCAAGATGCTGAATTGCTTTAATCAGATGTATAACAGAGACTATGGATATCCTCCTAGAGCCCTATGGGCTTGTCCTGCCCTAGAGCAATCACCTACAATCACAGCAATCAGGCACTTTAGAAGCAGAACTGGGAGTACACGGCTTTTTCTTGGCAGTTTGATAAGGGAATAAGGGAGCGGGGATGGAGGAGAGAGCAGGACTGCACAGCCCAGAAGGAAGAAGCAGAGAAAGAGAAGATGCACTCCTGTCGTTTTTCTGGGTAGAAATGTTGAAGGTTAAGAAGAGCAAAGGAGTATAAGTTCTGGATTCAAAGCCAGTTCAAGCTGTCTACGACTGCAACAAATCTCTGCTAGCAAGCGAGGGAGTGGCAGAAGCTCCCAGTGCGTTATGTGAATCCAGTATGAATCAGGAGAGTTGTGTGGGCTTCTGTCCAGGCTGCATCACACCACAATCTGCCTCCAAAACGGGGCCCGCAGAACTGAGACTGCGCTCTGCACTGGGGGCAATTAGTGTTTCTTCCACCTTTTCACCTTACTGCTCTGCCTGTGTGTGGCCGCTTACGGTAGAGCTGAAACAGGAACGATCGTATTAGAAAGCAAGCAAGTTTTCCTTCAGATTTCAACAGGGGAGATGCAAAGAGAGCTAGCTCAGGCAGATTATTGCCAGCCTTCACCGCTCACAGCATCATTCTCTCTCTCATTTGTTCCTCAGCTCCCCTAATCTCTCTCTCCTGTCTTCTTTTCTCATCACTCCTTTGAGAAACTCCCTTTCTCCTCTGCAATGGGTTTAGTATTACTCAGGACAGATCTATGAATCCTGCAGACAAGCCTGCTGTTTCCCTCCACTTTCACGTTTGATCTAAAATCATAGCTGTTCTAAAAAGTGACCCTTAGCTAAACTGTGAACAATGCTGAGCCTCAGGTTGCCAATTGGGAAACAGAACCGTCCATCCAGATATGTGGTGCAGCAACATAGCAACAATAGCAATTTGCTGTTGCCTTTTCACTGTCATGCAGAGACTTTGCATAGCTCAGGTTCCTGCCTTAAAATCTCACCTCAGCAAATAATAAACAAAACCAACAAAATTAATTAGCAAGCGTATCTTTGAAGTTGGCTCCTGAGATGCTGAGATTATTTCTACATTATTTTATTTCCAAAAAAGGATTGACAGCAATTAAGTATGGAATGAAAAAAAGAAAAAAAATCAAGAGCAGTTTACGGAAGGGAATTCTTTTGTCTCGCACACATGACTTGTATAACCACAAAGGATTTGCTCTGTTAAAAATCAGATTTGATCCCTAGATTAATGTAGTAAAAAATATCTTTGCATGCGCGACTCCAGAGGGGTGTAACCGTATACTGACTCTGAGAAGGGGAGTTGTAGGGGATTAAGTTTCTTCATTGTTTGGCAGACTGAAATAGGTTTGGCAAGAGAAGTCTTACTGACTTTGGATAGCTTCTGGGGATGAAAGAGGGGAAATCATAACAAATGGGAGTGAATACGAGTCCAAACTCATCAGTTATACAAGAACATTGGAAAGGTATTTCACAGGCAGAACAATCACCTGTTGCGGTGGTTGACCTTGTCTGGCTGCCAGCCACCCACCCAGCTGCTCTCCCACTCCCCCTTCTTCTACTTTGCCCTTGTATGCAGAATTGCCTCTCGCACCTCGTTTAACTCACTCCTCTCCCACGCAACTGCTGCACCATGGTTTTCACCCTTTCTTAAATATGTTTTCACAGAGGTGCCACCAGCTTGGCTGATGGACTCAGCTTTGGCCAGTGGTGCGTCCATTTGCGAGACGCCTGGAACCGGCTCTGTCCGGCATGGGGCAGCTCCAGCCTCTTCTCACCGAGGCTGCCCCTGCATCACTCCTCGCTACCAAAACCTTGTCACATAAAGCCAATACACCTGTAAATTCTGCAAATCTTGGAGACAGTCAGCAAAAGCTGACTGGGTCTCCAGTATTGGTTGTGATGGATCAAGCGGGTTTCTTCTACATATGTTTTTTAATGTATATCTCTCAAAGTCTCCCTTCAGATAAACAAATCCTTTATCCCTGGCCGTTCTGCTAACTGAAGCTCTAGTGTACTTATCCCTGCACCCCTGCCCAATGCCAGGGTGCAGTACATTGCCCTCCAGCAGCCAATCAAGGAACAGGCTCAGTGATGAAGATTTGGATTGCTGTGCTTTTCAGAGTCTGTGTTTCTAAACCCTAGGGGAGATAATACCTACAACTGGGGGTTACTCTGTGCTGTGAAATGGAACAGATTGCTAGAGATGGCAGCAACTCTCCAAGTCCAACGTAAGAGATGCTATAGTGAAATTGCTGCTCAGATTGCTGATTTACAAGCTGGTTCCATATTCAAGTAAAATGAATCTAGAGTTCATTTTAAGGGCAACTAGCCTCATCAAGCAAGCAATGTACAATAAAGCAAAAAGAGGAAGGGCAATTAAAAGTCATTTTCCCTCAAGTTTAGCAATCTTTTTCTGATCTACTGAGATGTATTTACCCAACTTATACATGACCATGGACAAGTCCCAGGGGATAAGTTACCCTGCACAACCTGCTGTGGACGGATCATTGATCAAACAATCAAGGATGATTAGCCAGATTTCTTATGAGTATGTCACTCTAAGTTCAAATGTTAAAATGAAAACCATGCAATGTGAAACAAAAGGCTATAGTCATGTCTGGGTTTTGGTAAAAAACAGTCAGATTAATGTGCTTGGAGAGGGGGGGTTGGCTGTGAAACACATGGGATTTCAGACTCTCCTTGGTGTTTAGCAGCCTTTTCCAGTGCAGCAGCGTTCAAGACCTGCCTCTGTCTGAAGAGCAAAGTGGGACCAGAATGGTGGGAGAAGAAAGGTGTGACTTGTCCAAAGGCCACCCAGCTTCTTGGCTGTGTTGGGTCAAGCTTGCAGCTTCTGCCGTAGGTTCTCTCCCACCAGTCCCTCCTGTGCTTATAAAGAGGGAAAGGTGGATGGAGTTTACATTATTATTGAACTCCTATTTCAGTCAAGTGTGACTTTCTGTTAACATCGTATAAATTACCAGGATCTAAGCCAGATAGCTCTGAAATTACTTGTGAACTAAATTCTCACACTGGGTCAGAAGGCTTGGATGTAATGTAAAAGGTTTTGGAGGAAATGAGGTGATTCCCTAGACAACAGATCTGGATTTGAACAGCTTAAGGAAGTTCAGGATTACAATTGTTTTCTTACTTTTTTATTTCTGGCAAGTTCCAAGAAAAAAGAGACCTATTTTGGGTGGAGGGAGAACTTTGCAGAACTATTTAAAGAAATATGCATATTCATCTGAAAATTAACACAATTAAATTGTATTGCAGGCTTCCATGGTTGTTATCTCTCATTGGCCCCATTTAAAATTTGCCAGTTTTCCCAATGGAGAGTGTATTTTTTTCTTCTGTGCAAAAAAAACTTAGCCAACAAACCAAACAACGCTTGACTAAAAGAAAACTCCAAAGTCAAGCTAGGAACGTTCTGCCCTTCCACAAGCCCCAGACTAAAACTCCTGCAATCGCTGCTGTGAGAAACGAAACAGAGGTTTCTCTAACATAGCTTGTTTTCTGTACAGAGGTAACCCTGTTTTCTAGAAAGGCTGGGCCCACTGTCTGCTGTTACCCTGCAAAACCGTTACTATTCCTGGAAAACTAAAGATAAGGCCACAAATGGGAAACTTGACAAAGGAATTTATAGATACCAGGAAAGATAATTAAAAATGCGGTATTTTAGCATAGGATTTTAAGCAGCAGCTGAGCAAGAAGGTGTTACAATCAACATTGTCCTAAAACTCAGTGCAACTTCTAGCCCTGACCCACACAGAGGGAAAGCCCCAGTTTATTTGAAACAAAAGCCGAGCCCTTCGAGCCTGTATCTGATGGAACTCCCAGGGTAATGCCCCAGTGCTCACAGCTCCAGGGCAGCTTGGACCTTACTCTGGAGTGCTCCTTGCATAGCTGGTGGGACAAAGGGGACCAGAGCTCTTGGGGCATTAAGAAATAGCTCTAGTATCACCTCCTGTTTCAAGGCTAGGAAATACACCTGCAGAAATCACAGCTGAGCACAAACACGTCTCAAAAGATAAGCTGTCCTATCCATCCATCCATCCTATTGTACCTCACCTAGCTGTGTCTAAAATCATCCAGATTCTTTCTCTGGTCATTAGACAGGTAGAAATACCTTTAGAATGAGATTTGTTTAATCTGTTTTTCATTTAAAGATGGGGGGAAATTCCACTGGAAAAGCCAATTTCTCTCTCACGGAAGAAACTCAGTTAATTGCCTTACGTGAGACATCTACCTTGCAATTGGGCAAGATAAATCCCACCAACAATTATGAACTTAAGAAGCCTCACAGAAAATCTCCTCCCCTCTTCTGGGATTCCCAGGTGTAATTAAAATCATTCCCTGTGGTTGTGGGAACTAAGTCTTCATCCTGTAGAGAAAAGACACTCAAGAGGCACAGCTTATGGATGTTTGTAAACCACTCACATCCCATGGCCAAATCAATTAAGTGCATAAGCCCTTGCACTGACAAAGCAGATTTTCATTAAGGAGTTGTTTAAACAAGAAGAACCTTGTGAAATCAAATATGGGGTGAAGACCAGAGGCTACATACAGAAACTATTTGCATATAGACAACTCTTTGGTTTTCATACATTTTCAAACATTTAAAAGATGGTTATATTTTAAGTCCTAATTTCTTGAATTCCCCAGGTAATACGAACACATTTTCTACCAGTTTTCGGGGAAAAAATATGAAGGCACTTGAGGTAATTTCAAACTTCAGTTGATGTTCACTTAACTCAGTGCTCAGCTGTGAAGTCTCAGCTTCTTAGCGTAGCTGGAGGGAAAGCAGAAAGTAGTTGAAGACTATGGTTATGTTCCTGGTGACCTTAGGGCAGGTGGACTGTGGGCTGTTTCCATCAGCGTCCTAGTTACTTGCCAACCTGCAAGTCCCTTTTGTGAAAGGGTTGGTTTTTTTAGCTGTGTGATGGTGTTGTGTCATCAAAGCAGTGTAAAGAAGAAAGAGGATATAATAGTGCTGGCTCAGAGCTTATGTAGAAGGTGGGTGCAAAGGGTTATGACTCCCCTAAATCCACAGTCTTCTGGGGACTCCACAACAAACATGGCACAGGCTCAGATCTATCCAGGGGACAAGTTCTAGCCTCAGTGCAAATGTACAGACTTGCACAAGATACTCTAGGATGGACAGGTCTTAAACCTGCATGCCACAAACCCAGAAAATCTTTTTTTTTTTTTTGTCTTGAGCAGACAACTAAAATATAAATCTGTTTTTCACTTCCTAAACAGAAAGACCACGGTAGGACTGAGTGATTTGCTTAAAAGCAGCCTGAATCACCCAGAGAAATACGATACTGTGGAAGAACAGCACAGCGCAGCAAGCAGATTACACGCAGAGACGCAGCTTTTATTGAAAAACTACACCCCACTGCAGCAAGCCGCAATGACGGTAAGAGGCAGAGAGATCTTCTCTTACACTGCTCACAACAAAAGCTAGGTACAGAGGGCTGATTTTTTTTTTTTCCCTTCAAGGCTGAGCACCTTAACAGGCCAACACTGTTAACCATTTCACAGCTGGCAGGACATGAAGTAAAGAGGACTGAAGGCTTTGCCAAGGGTGGGACTCATCTCGGCAGGTAAAGCATCCGGAGGCAACAGCTACCCTAAACTGGCTCCTGCTGCAGTCAGTAGGGTGGGATCGACAGCAGAGACGTGTACTGGCACCACCGGCGCAAAGAGATCTGACTTATTCCCCTTTCAAATCAAGTTGTTACACCAGGCAGAGGATCTGGGGAGAGGGGATGCCAAGTTCAGTGAATGTGGCAGATTTTCTATGAGCTGTCTTTAATCCATTGGAAATTGTGCTCCTTTTTTTTAGGCAAGGGAGGGGGGACATAGCTTGATTTTATATATCAGACAGATAAACATATGTATCAAATAAGGAATAGGAGACAAAAATATATTACTTTTTACCTGCTTGATTTAATCCTGGCCCAGGAGCAACCAAGAGGGAGAAAACACCATGCTCTCCTGCAGCAGAGCTGAGCAGAACCAAGCCCCGAGTGCTCTTTCAGACTGAAAGCTAGAGGAAAGCTAAACATGTTTTCTCTGAAGCATCTGCATTGCCAGCACTGGAAAATGCTCTGGATTTCTAAAAGTTACTATTGTGGATAATTTGGCCAAAGCTGGCACTTGAAAGACAAATCACCCAGAGTAAACAGACACTGTCCTGAACTTTCAGACTAGCTTATCCCAGGAAGCTGATGGATGAGCTGAACATCAGAGGAAAACTGACAAAAGAAAGGTGAAAATGAGTCTTTAACAGAGGGTTTGCACAGGGGCTGTGTGACACAGCCTCAAAACAGGGATTAGGCTTAAGAAATCCATGAACTTGATGCTGTGGGTCTGCACAACTGCAAATTTCTCCCTAAGCAGGCTGGCAGCTGTAGAGGAGACAGTGTCCTGCCTAAGAGAGTAGATTCCAGTGCTGCAGTAATTCAGCATTTCGTATACACTGTCAAATAATTTAGTATGCCTACTAGCTCTGTTTGAACCAAGGAAACAAAGCAATACACGTATTATCAAGTTGATAACTAAAGTGATCTGATTTCCCCTGTGCGACCCAGCATTCAGCTTTTGTAGAAGTTTAGTCATGCATAAATGGATTTAATGGATACAACCCTTGTGCTGACAACCTGCTTAAATCAGTATGGAAGTATAGATATACCTGTCTACCTACTGCAGTCAGCTACAGCTACGCAAGAGTGTTCACCTCCCCAGAGCTGCACTGTTTTCACTGTATTTGTATAAAACATCCATATATGGCAACAAAAACCATTAATGATTTATGAAGAACCATAATTAGGGTGTACCTAAACTTGGTGGGCTAAACTAACTCGAGCAAACATTCAAGGATAACATGTAAATTCAGAAAAAGTGTAAAGGCTACACCACAGTTTCACTTCTACAGCATTCGAATAATCTTATCTTCCCACCATCTTCAGTACCAAATCTGTCTTTTCCCTTCTCCAATTTTTGTACAACCTCCTGTGCCATCTCAATAGCTCCTGGTCTACCCTGAAATTGCTTTCAGAGTTCCTTCATTCTTCTGTATGTCTAGGTACTCCAAAAAGCCATGCAAAGTGCTTTTATTCATGAAGAGGGGTGGGAAGGTCTAAAACCAGCAATTAAACCAAATCCAAACCTACAATTTCACAACAGGCAGGAAGCAAAGCCAGAAAAACAGAGTCGAGAGAGCGGAGGAGGCCCCAGTCTTACAGTAGCACCAGCTCAGTCATGTTGCCTGCCTGAGACAATCAGTCAAACCTTCGATTGCAACACGTGAATATGCATCTTGATGTGCAGCACTTACGCAGCTGACTTTTGAAGTATCAGCCATCAGTTCCAAATGTTAATAACATCTTCCTGCAGATTACTATAGCTTCTTTTGCTGATGTTTTGAAATTTGGTCTGCCCTAAACATTGGAGTGTTTGTTTCCCTGCATAGTCCATATTTTTTATGGTTGTCAAACACCATTCTACTTTCTTTACAGTACTCTTTCTTCTGGAGAAGTATGTTGCTTTGCTGTACCCCTGTATTATACTGTGGCATGCTACTCAATCTTTATTTCAAGGCAAACAGGCATGCATATTGATGCTATTGTTTATCTACCAAGAAGTCATTTAATTAGAGCCAAAACCACAAACAAGATCAGCTGGGAACCGTGATATATCACACAAACTACTTCTTCAGGGACCTTGCCATGTTTGATGTGGTGCCAAGCAACTGGGCATTTAAACCAGATGGGCAGATGGACTCTCCTTAGTAAATACACACAGATCTTCAGTGCATACCTGAATCCATGTCATGCAGTCATCCTCATGGCCTTTATGTTTTCACTCTGACCTTAGTCAAAAGAAAGCCCATAGGTTCTTCAAGCCAAGCTACCCAGGTATGTGGAGGTCTGGAGTTGAGCAGGGTTTGCAGCTGAGCCCGTAACAACAGTGTGGTTGTAGCTGTCTTGAGTCACAGATGTCTCAAGAATTAAATCCAAACTTCCCAAAGACAATCTTAAGTGTAGTCCCAATGGACTATATAGGACACATGTCAAAGATCAATCTGACTCTCAGTGGCAAACACCCAGAGCCAGAAACCGCTTTGTTCAGGCAAATCGAGATGGTCTCTCTCCCTCTGTCTCTTTGAACTCCCTCCACGCAGTTGTGAACAGCTAGGTGAGAAGGAGGATGGACGGCACACGTGTGTTGGCACTACCCAGAGCGGGCATGCTCTCCCTGGGGAAGCAGAGCCAGCTGAGCTCAGGTTAGAGCAATCCCCAGACTGCTGCAACCAGACACAAATCCTTCATAATTGGCTTCCTGGCAACCCCAGCCCCAGCAGACCTCGGCTGCAGCAGAGACTCTGACCCCAGATGCTCTGTAATTCCCAAAGTATTTCTGCATCTGAAAAGTTTCAGGTCTTGTTTTCCACTATTAACCCTTTCTCGCAGAAGGATTTGCTGTCCAGGACAAAAAAGTGTATTTGCTACCCAAGAGCTGCTATTTTTTTCAAATAACACTACAAAGGAAACCTAGAGTCTGTCGTGATCAATGAAATTCATGTCGTCTGTACTATGATAGAATCAGCCATGAGAAAAAAACCAAACAAAATCTGGAGGTTGGTGGAACCTATGAACACTGCTTTGTTTTCCTGGTCTTGTAACACCTGAGACAGAGCTAGCAGCAGAGAATTGCAAGAAAGAGAGTTAAGAGATGAAAATGAACTAGTTCCAGCTTCCAGCTAATAACTACGCTCAGAAAATGTTTCAGATAACTGAAGGAATGAAAGCAAACCAAATATTGCAGCGATTGAGCTCTTCTTTCCTCAGTAAGGGATGCCTAGCATTTTCCTGCCAAGCCCACAGGCTCCTTAGCGGCATACAGTGTGGTTCTCCTTGTTCATTCATGTGGACAAGCAATGATTATTGACAATTAGCATCTCTCTTGACGAAGGCAAATTAAGTGCTGTGAAAAACCCAAATGCCATACTAAAAAAAAAAAAAAGAGGGAAGAAAGAAAGTGCACGCTGGCTAAGCTAGCATGCATGTCATTTACACATTTTGTAATTGGAAAGCTACCTGGGTTTTGCTTTCTGACTTATTCAACAAAACCTTATTAAATGAGGCTCCAGGTGAAATACAGTGGTGATTAATGCAACATCCCACTGTGACAAAGCGTGGTAATGTAGGGAGGCAGGGAATTAATAGGTAGCAGCCACATTGACAACGCTAATATCCAAGTCCAAAATAGGATTTCTCTGATTCACAGACACCAGACTCCAAAGGAAACCAGTCAGTAGCCACTACCTTTTGCTACTTTAAAGTCACAGAATCAGAGAATTGATGAGGCTGGAAGAGACCTCTGGGATCGTCGAGTCCAACCTTTGCCGTAACACCCCCATGTCAACCAGACCACAGCACTCAGTGCCACGTCCAGTCTTTTCTTAAACACCTCCAGGGATGGGGACTCCACCACCTCCCTGGGCAGCCCATCCCAATGCCTAACGACCCTTTCTGTGAAGAAATGCCTCCTCATTTCTAACCTGAACTTCCCCTGGTGCAGTTTCAGACTGTGCCCTCTAGTCCTATCACTTGTTACTTGGGAGAAGAGACCGACCCCAACTTCACTACACCCTCCTTTCAGGTGGTTGTAGAGAACGATCAGGTCTCCCCTCAGCCTCCTCTTCTCCAGACCAAACCCCCCCAGCTCCCTCAGCCGCTCCCCACCAGACTTGTGCTCCAGACCCTTCCCCACCTTTGTTGCCCTTCTCTGGACTCGCTCCAGCACCTCAAGGTCTTTCTTGTGGTGAGGGGCCCAGAACTGGACACAGCACTCGAGGTGCGGCCTCACCAGTGCCCAGTACAGGGGGACGATCCCTGCCCTGGTCCTGCTGGCCACACCATTCCTGATACAAGCCAGGATGCTGTTGGCTTTCTTGGCTACCTGGGCACACTGCTGGCTCACGTTCAGCGTGCAGTCCTCTAGCATTCAGGGAAAACAAATTCACAAAGTAGTATGGATGTATTGCCAGTACTTCTGTACTATGCTCATCATTCTGATTTCTGAGCAGCTTTCTAATGTTAGGTCAAATGTTAAGATGAGATGTACAGAGAGGAAGGAAGAGCAAAGGGAGCCAGCTGGTCTTGAAAGTGAAGAGAGCGTGGTGGCCAGCCCGAGCACTCAGCTCTCCTTGGCAGTGTCACCAGTTGTGCTCCACTGGCAAGGTGGCAGAGGCTGAAAGGTAGAGGGGACAGCAGCAGAGGGAATGCAACCATACGTTTCTCACGTATCAGGGGGAGGACATGGCATACGTCTGAAGCCAGGGGACTGGTACCTTCCAAGGCAGTTTCTGTACATGCAAGTCCTGCTAGGAAGTGTGAACATGCAGACGCTCAGCAGGGCCATGGCTTCCCCTTCTGCTGGTGCTGGTTGGCCAAGCAGGTCCCCATGCTGTACTGGGACTTGCAGAGAAGAAGCAGCCTCTCTCCCAGAAATGTGTGAGTAAGCAACACCACAGCAGAGAATCAGGTGATGGAGATGATCCCCAAAAGATCACAGATCAGTATCTAACACTACAGCCCTGGCCAGAAAGCTGTGTTAGATGTTATTCATGCCCTTAGTTCAGAACTCCATGTGCAGACCTTCTCTAGACCTTTGCTATTTTGTCTTATTTGATCAGAGCTGAACATCTCTGCAGCCCACAGAGGAGAAAGATTACCTAGTCCTTCTGGGTGAACTTATCTCCACCCCCCCCCCCCCCCCAATATGCAGTCTAGGCACCAGGAGGAATGACAAAAGACATACAGAAACTCACAACATGAAGATTGGAGCTCACAGTAAAGTGGTGAGAAACAGTCCCACGTATGCAAAGCCAAGAGCAAGCTGCTTGACTACCTGCAGCACTGGTTCATACCACCCAGGAGTGCTCACACACTCAGCAGCAGCACCTCAAGTGAAGTAATAAACTAACAGTTTAAAGTGAAGCCTGAGCCTCACCGATTGTCTTATAGCTGCAATTTGCAGAATTGCCAGCAGAAGGTGGTTTTGGAACAAGATTACCAGTCATATACATGCTGGTGACTAAATCTGTTCTGAAATCTGTCTTCTCCTGCAGGGAACAGCTCATGAACCGCAGCTGTGCAGGTCTTGGCTTGGCTCTTCCTTGTGCATCTGTATGCATGGTCTGGACATAACAGCACGTTAGGAGGTTTGCTGGGCTGAGGTCTGCTGGGCTGAGATCTGCTGGGCTCAGGTTTGCTGAGCTGAGATTTGCTGAGCTGAGGTTTGTGGCCAAAGTATACAATGTAGACCCACTTGTGAATTCTCACCTCTCTCAAATCCTCATTAGAAACCATGAGAAGGACGCTGTGTACACAGAGGAAGTTAAGGCGTAAAAGGTCCTACAGAAACATAACCTAGCAAAACCAGAGTGCCGGCACTGCCTGGAAGCACAAGGGACACGCTGGTTATTTAGGGCATGTTCAGTTCATAAGAATACTTAAGAGAAAAAACCTATGTGCCAACAGAAGTTCTCTTGTGGGTGGGCTCTGACCTTGGAAGGAAATTTGGCTGACTATGTGTGTGCCCAGCAGTGAGAAGACATAGGTATCAGATTGCTGGCAGCGAAAACCAGTGTCCTGTACCATAAACACCGCAGAGAGCACAAGCTGCCCAGTTTCCACAGAGTCACTGCCCTCTCTGCAGGCTGAATCTGCCTATCAAAATAGCTGCATCTTCTCAACGTGGTAACACAATCAAGAAAATGACGCTGTAGGTGGTTAGCTTCACAGAGCATGCTTCTTTGTGTACACCCAAAAAAGCATGGCCCATGCAAGTGGAAGAAGGGACAGGCAGCAGTGCCCCCACGTCCATCTCCTCAGGCACCATCTTATCTGTTATCCTGCTCTTCAGAGGGAGGAGTGCTGCTGGATGGGGGACATTAGTGCGGGCACAGTTTTGCCATAGGGCACTGCTGGGCAGATGCTACCAATATCAAAGGACAAGATGAGATGCATCAACCTCCAGTCAAGGGCTCTGGAGACTCTGGAGGCTCCTGAAACCTATTCATGGGAAACAAGCTGAAAAATGAACCAGAAAATGTACAAATGTTAGCAGAGCAAGAGTCCCTGAACTCCATCCCCTTCACACAAAATGCCTCTTCCCTCCCAGCCAAGCCTTCCTGTCCCAGCTCCTTCTTTCCCCCATGGGCTCTATCCAACTCTTTCTGCCCAGTCTGCCCCCAGCTAGTTCACACAGCAGTGGCACAACCTTCAGAGCTGCCCATATTTGCCCTCATTTTCTATAGATGAGAGGGTAGCTAGGTGCCCTTCTCGATCCCTACTTCTCCAGATTCTTCAATGCTCATACAGGCTTACAAGGTCCCAGGCCACCTCCAGTAACCCACACCCATGCTCCCAGTTCACAGTTGCAGGCACCAGTGGCTACAGACCCCTGATGTGATTCCTGTGCTGGGTGACCCATCAGACCTCCTCCCTCTCTGCATGTCCAGGTGTGCTGGTGTCACGCTAAACAGTTGGAACGATCAGATGGAGCAGGATGAACTCATCGTAGGTATCAAGCATGTTTGCTGTTGGGTCCTGAAGCAGGGGTAATGATGGGTAAAATCATTCCTCTCTCCTACAGCTTACTTTATAGAGCTCTCAGCATGAGAAAAGGATCAAGGGAATATCCCAGTACTGCTTGATTATTTGGCAGGCAGTCTTTAAATTAATTTCCTGTTTTGTTTTAGCTTTATATTCAATAACAAAAATATGAAAAAGGCAGAATCAACATGAAAAAACAGTACGTTGAGTCAGAAAATAGATCCTCATTTTAGTCAGGAAAATAGATCTTACTGTATCTAATAAAATATGGTGATGCTCATTATCAATTCAGTGTAACAAAACACCAGTTTCTGCTTAGGAGATGGGGTTCATGCCCAAATTTAATTCACAGACTAATCATTTCCTCCTTATTTATTCATAACAATTGAGGAACAGCTGCTGCCAAATTCAGAAAAAATGCACCCTCAGGAGTTTAGATTAGTTCATTTGGGGTTTTCTGAGTGCAGAGGATAGTATTTTTACTAAAAAATGAGCTAAGTTCTTGACAAATGGAAGTCCTCACTAACTAGGATTCTCATAATTTCTGAGAAAATTAGTGTCAGTCAGGTATCTAGGCAAATTCTTTCAGAACAAAATCCTGTTCCTTAGTTAGACTAAATCTGTGTGGTGTTCAACGACAGCAGAATATTATATAAGTTTATATAGCTTAGATCTGATATGCTGGGCCATATGGTACTATCCTTTTATAAAGGGAGGTCTTCATTAAAATGAAGTTCTGTCTCAAAACTGATGGCATGTATTTTGCAGATTTCTGTACAGTAGCTGATGTTGCTGGGAAGCTTAAAATACCACCTTTAGTGCACTGGGAAATAACAACAGGTGTGTTGGGGAGTGTTCACAGTACCTACTTATAGGCCCCTACCCTTGCTGTCTGGTCTTCTCAGTCCAGCCTGGATTTACTGGAGAAAGACAGGCTTCTCTTGGGGTGATCCAGAGTGACCAAGTTAGGTTTTGACTTGGACTTACTCCCCTGAAATAATCTCTCTCACTTTGCAAAAGACAATCAACTTCCAAAAGACAACTGACTTCCAAAACTAAGCCCCCTTACTTCTTTGGTTTGGCTTGCTTGCTTCAAGGAAAGTTTCAAACCTAGCAATATCCTGCTACCTATAGTTGGGCATGAAAATATTCATTCTTCCTTTGAGAAATGTGTGCACGTTCAAGTCTCATTCTGCAGCAGAGTAAAACCAGGCTTCTTCAAGTCTTTCGGGAAAGGGAAGAGAGAGCAGGTCCTCTGAGAAGGGCCAGCTAACCAGTGGCTGTGGGATGCAGAATAACCGGGGTCAACCTTCTTCTCTACAGTATGTACTGTGGAGCAGACACCACATTTCCCAGGTGACAGCCTGAGCCCTTCCTTTGGGAGATTTTGGAAGGAGGAGATGCATCTTCCTCTTGGTATCCTCCCTTTTACCTCTTGTCTTCTATCCCCCAGATTCCTTTCAGGACTGGAGATACGTAGGTTGATGAACACGTGTGATTTCTGAAAGCAGTGCATGCCTGAAAATGTCCCAGTTTTTCACACATTTGACAAAAATATTTCCAAAACCTGAAATACTCCAACTTGCTCAATTCTTACATCAATATTTAAATATTCAAGCCAGAATGTCCCACTTTTCAGAAGCAGTGAACAACCCAAAATTCAGGCCAAGTAAGGTACCTAATATTCTTCACTTGAACACACCTAGGAAACTGAAGTCTGGGAGTTCATTTAACTGTCTTGAGAGAAAAAAGGATGTTTGAATGTTGCTAAATACAAGAAATCACCAGCTACAGCAGACCACTGTAGACCCTAATTTGCTAAATAAGAGGCCTCTTGGTTTATAAAAAAAACAGCTTGAAAAGATAGTGACTGTTTCTACTCAGCTCACATTAAGGTATTTTCTACAGTTTTACATCTCCAGACATTTAACACAATTTTTATTACGCCAGTATAGTGTTAATGTCATTAAGTTCATCTATTCCTACTTGCTATTCAAACCCCCTAGCTGACAGCTTAAACCCCAGTGAGTGGGAAAACATATGAGGCACGATATATGAAATGTCTAATAACCATGTCTACAGAGAGAGACAATAAATAGCATTTTGATGGAGAGTAAAAGAATATTTTGAAGAGACAGGCTTATGAAATGAGTGGGAGTGGAGGCTCATGATCATATTTGATTCTTCTGAGGTTATGACTGCGCATTCATTTTTACTTTTAAAGAGGCAGGAATAGTACTGCAGACTGTAAGTGAATTAACTTCTGTAGTCACTTCACTAATGGAAAATGCTGAGCAAGGTTGCTGCAATTTTGATCACTAGAATGGAACTAGTATAATATATTAACAGGTCATCAGTCTGTCATTTAAAATGAGCAGAACAATCACAAGTGATCAGGCTAAAATGAGGCCACAGCATTACATTATTGTTCCATAGGGAGTAGGCATAAGCTGTTCTGATGTCATAAGAAGATAAACTAAAAACATCTCTCCACCTCATATCCAAGCTGCTCAGTAGATTTATTAAGGTGCCAAACCAGTTCCTGGTAGAGAACTGGTAAACAATACTCGTACATGCATCCTGATTAAAAGGTGAATCAATTAGTCTTCCTTAATGGGATTCTGCTTTGCAACAAAACCACAGCTGGTTTATTTCAAAATAAGTGAGCATGGAACCTGAAAAAAAGCTCTGAGCAGAATGAAACACTGGTTACCATACGTTTTTTTAATCCCCGGTCTATTCATGGAATTAGAAAAGCAAAATGTACTGATACAAGCAAATTATACGTCCTTGAAATATGATTATTCATATCACCAGAAAGTGTATTCCTACTACACTAGACCTGCTGCACTCTTACAAGACAGCTAATCAAGCTGCTGGGGAGCACCCGCTCATTAAAAATAGCAGTTCCAAACCGTAAGGATCTGGACCTGTTTTCTCATTATCCAGCCAGGCCTGTTCAGCACATGGAGACAGAAAGGTTCCACTAAACAAGTTGCCTTTCTCTAAGTTTTATGCTGCTATTCGTACTGGGAGTCACACTTTACTTGCCTTCCTGTACTGGTTCTCAGCTTCGGATCGGTAAGAGAGCTCCCTTCCTCCCCATGGTACTATCACATGCAATACCTAGCCTGACCCTTGGTGTTTCTTTCCATTCTCTCACAGCCTACTTTGCACTGCTTACTCTTTTTTTGTCTCCAGTCTGTGCAAATGCAGTGTGCATTTTTCTTCTTTTTTGCACACCCACTTCTACTGCTGCACAGCAGAGAAGGCCATGCACCCTTTGGGCTGGGTCTTCCCTAATGTAGAGATATACACTATTTCTATCCTGTATATACCACATATATGCTTTATAATGACATCTACAACAAATGCTCTTTCACACGACTTAATTCTTCCATGTGAGGTTATTGACACTGACTCCAGGAATAAAAAAAATTTCAGCCTGCACACCCATACCGGTATATACAGGTATTTGGTTTTGTATATAGAAGATGTTTGCGTTAGAGCCACCATTGAGAGAAGGGAATGTAAGAAAGGTTCAATCCATCTTTATACTCACCAACAGATGAGTCCAGACTTGGACTCTAGACTCTAGACCCTAGAGGTGGATGGTTTTCTCTTCTGTTAGCACATTGTCCCTTCACCCACCCTCCCCATTCTCAACGTTGACTCCCTGCCCACTGCGGCGGGAGACCAGTTTGATTAACACTTGCTTGCCCCTTGGCTCACCGGGCGTGACAAGGGGTCTCTTTGGGCAGGACAAGCCAAAGGAGGGCCGGAATGGGCAAAATATACTATGAATCAGCTCTTTTTAAATGCTTACAAGCATTTCTCAGAAGCTGATAGGCAGAGACTTCCTGGCTGATAAATTTATTAGCATCAGTGAAATAGTTAGTGTACTCACAGCTAGCCCGCAAAGACTTCTTCAGACACTCACCTCCTTTCCCCACGTGCTGGTAAGCTTTATACTACAAGTCAAGTCTAGGCAGACCTTCTGCAAAACACTTTGACTTTCATTTCCCAGTGGAATTTGCTTGTGAAATTTAGGATGTTTTGTGGCCTAGGATGTGAAAATTAAAATCATACCCTGATTTTAAGTTCCATATTCCAGTATTTTGTCTTGTACTTGAATACATACTGAAGAAGTCCAGGTCACTCCATTGGCATTATCTGTGCAGTGAGGTACACTCTAATGCCACTTAACTCCTTATCTTTTTATCTAACTTGTTCAAAGCTGTGCACTACTGCACAGAACAAACACTGTGGGTAGCTATAAACCCATGTATCTATGTGTGCTGCTTTTGATGATGAACACAGTTAAAACAGAAAGGAATTAAAATACAAAATGATTCGCTCTTAAAGACAGGGACACCCACTGATGGAGCACTTCCTAAATAGAAAAAAATAAGTGGGTTAGAAAAGAACATAAAATTAGGGGCAACACAGCTTAAATTTTAATTAGCAGGGATAAAACGTCATTACCACATCAATATTGGAGTGTTACAGTGACGGACCAGAAATGGCACTGGCAAGTGGAGGCTGTGGCTGTAGCTGTAGCTATGCAGTCACATCAAACAGATACTAGATGTGCACACCGAAACCGAGCTCTCCCCAGCCAAAAGGAGGGCACAGGTCCAAGGCATGCTTTCCCAACCCAGTGAGTTGGTTGTTCTCTTTTGCCAAGTGGAATAGCTTCAAAAAAAGGAAGAATCCTTTCTTCTTAACCTGTCTTGTGGCCTGGCATGGCTCCAAGGGAGGAGCTGGAAGCCTGAATCCTGGAGGGTATGGAAAGCTCCTCCTTCATGGCTGCGTTCCCTATCCACGAGCAGTGGCATCACACCCATTGCTGTCACTTCCAAGGATGGTCATGGCTCTGCTTAGTTCTCAAGACAAGACGCATTTGGACTTACCTTTCAGAGCCAGGAGAGAAGCATCTCTTAGTAGTGCTGGTTGAGACATCTATGTCCCAGGTTTGAGACATACCTTTCTACTAAGCTTTTGTTACTGACTACTTTGGGTTGTCGGTGGTCTGTGTTATGTCAGCCACAAACGTCATCCTGCCCAGCTCTCTGCGTTTGCAGTGCACGGAGCTGTGGGGCCTCTCCCAGGATTCTGCAGGAGTGGCCAAAAATATAGGGGTTTGATGTTCCCCAGCATCACCCTCCCCCTTTCTCAGGGGTAATGGCTGGCTGCCAGCGCCTTTTCTCAGCGAGCATGGAAGTTTCCTGATTGCACTGTGCTCTTGCTGGGACAAAAACATACAATCTGCAGCGGGGACAGGGAAGATCACACATGCCATTGATGAGTAATAGCTACAGCATGATATTTAATGGTATAGAGATGGACATTCCTCTTCTTACTGCTCCTTGTGAATACCTCCAGGTCCATTTCCTTGGTCTAGAAACTGGTTTTTTACAGCTCCTGTAGAGCTGGATCTGATTTCAGGGCCTGGATACAGTCACCACAGCTGGCATCTCCTCTGTTATACGGTGTGCTCTCATAGAAGAAATATTTCTACTATGCATGAATTTTTACAGAAGCCACCTTCTATCATCTATGTTGTAAGTACTGTTTTCCTTCATCTCTGGGAGAAATACAACTTTTCTGATATGTGCCTATTAGCTTCCTTACACAAATAATATTTCTTGTATACCCAAAAGATAAAACTTTGACAGCTGAGTCACAGAGACTGCTCATGCCATCTTATTCTTCTTCTTGTGACAGCCAGCCCTTTGAGAAAACAATGCCTTTTGTGACAGGTTCTTGCAAACACTGGGCTGGAGAAATCCTAACATATGCTTTATTCAGGGTAGCTGTTAACCGTGATGGTAAATAATTGGCCATTTCTTCTCCTCTGGTGTAGCTGCCATCAGCACACACTCGGCATGGGACAGGGGAAGGAAAGTGCTATATGCTATGAATTGGTCTGAATCTGGTGCAATATGCCAGGGCTATGCAAAATGGCACTTCATCCCTCTAAAATGGACTTTCTAACACCCATGGTCACCCTTACCAGAATGTCTGGCCTTCGAGTTGCCTAAGTCATACAAGGAAGCAGAGGACACAGTCAAGCCGAGCAATTCTTCTCAGTAAGTTATTCTAGAACAAATGAACTTTGGAGAATAATGTACTTCCACACTCCCACCTCCCAGCAAGCACTCATGAGTCATGGGTAGAAATAAAAAAACAAAGAATCAAACCTAGGTTGGAAGGTTACTAGAGCAATTTCTAGCATTTATAAGCTACGTAAGATAACTTCATATATTTCTGGAAGATTTTATTCTCAACAGTTGAAGACTTACCAAAGCACAAGCTAGGAGTCCCCTCCATCATGGATGCTTAAACACCATTTAAGAATCTAGCGATGAGGACATGAGAAAAGTAACTTAACCACAAGAAGTGTTGAGGTTGCTTGGCATGGAATTGGTACAAAAGGTTTGCTACAAAAACCACCATAAGGCTATTTTGAACACTTGTTTCAAAGGCTACTCACATCTCCATTTAAAATGACAATTACAGAGGACATGAAACCATTGTGCATTTCACCCAGCTTTCTATAGACATGTCACAGAACAAATATCAGCACTAAAATTGCAATGTGACTACAAACAGGTCTATTAATATACCTGATGAAAATTACAGTCAGTCTTTACAGTTTGGTTTTCACTGGCACTACTTTAACTTCAATGACTGATTAACCTTTCTGGAGAAAACCAGCCCTCTTTAAAGATATAACACTCTCCCCCTAAAGTGAGATCAAATCCGTTCAACACTCCCACTCACACTGCTCTTGAGAAGAACCAGGGAAGAGAGGAGAAAATATATTTAAAAAACATGCCCAGGCATTTCTTAAACAAGGTAAGGTGACAGAAAAAGCCAAATCTTTCAAAAATACTTTGCATATCACTTTTAATAACAGCTTTTTCCTTTCTATGTGTTCTCCATTCAGACCTATTCTTTCCAGAGCAGGAGAGGAAACATTGGTCTTCTTTTCTGGATGCCCACTGAGAAGTACTAAGGTCCACAATGGGGTGGATATTAGGATCACTGTGACTAAATCCCCCCAAAACAGGGGTCCAGAGCAAAACAGAAACAGAAACCAGGGCAGGAGTCCTGGGGCCCAGGTGGAGAAGTGAATTGGAGTGGAAGGCTCACCCTGGGGGAATGCCCCATCCTCCGGGAGACCTCCAGGAGGAAGATCTGGGGAGCACTTCTCATAAGGCACCATTTCTGCACTGTGAGTGGTTAGGCATGACGACAACACTAGTTACAGCTGCTCTGGGGTCAGAGCACCAGCTGTACGGGTTAAAAAGCAGTATCTCCTGTACTTCTGATTGCTAACTGGCAAGCTGACTGGTTACTGTCTCTGAGATTCTTGCTGCCCCTCAGACTGAAGCCCCACACAAGGAGATGGATGGAGTGCATAGCATGATTCCTTGCTGATATCGGCATATCAAAACTGCAATGCAATATTACGAAGTTGGCAGTCACGGACTGCAGATACTGAGCAAAGTAGGTCAACAGGTAATACCACCTGGAATGGACATCAACTTTTAATACAAGTTCACCTTCAAAGGCACAGCATCCTCATTACCACCCACATTACTGTACAACAGCCAAAGCCCACTTCCATCCTTAGCGCAAATGTCGTTGCAGTTGTAACCATCGATTTAAGCCCCTTCTGTCACAAAGAGTCAAATTTCCTGGTCAGTCAGTAGTACTGCACCGCTCTGACATGCACAGCACCTTACGATGTTGAAGGTGACTTCAACTCCCCACATGCAGACCAGGCTCTTCAAGGCTGCATGGAGCATGGTGCTGAGAAGGGGGAAACCACTTCCCTCTCCTCTGCTGCCTGCAGCCAGCATGCCTCTGCCCTGGAGATCTTCCTCCTCTTCCACCTCACACTTCTTCCCCTCTGTTCACAACAAGAAGAACCAAAAGCCCTGGCTTTTCCCTCTAGCTCCTGTACAGCAGCAGGGCAATGCCATGGCGCCTGACACCAGGGACTAACAGCTTGGTAGGGACAGCATTCAGGCCCGCAGGAGGGTCTGAAAGAAATGATCTCCAGAGGAAGACTTGCAAAAAGCCTTTTTGATGTTTAGAATGAGATACAGAGTGAAAACAATAAATAATGCAATTTCATATTCATACAATGAAGGGGAGGGAAGTAATATATAAAAAAAAATATTGTAACTTTAACGTCTCTTTCCAGATTTTTAGACAATTACATTGGCAAGATATTTTAAATAGTCCCTGAAAATTAACTTAAGCATCAACTATGCATTAAAAAGAAGCAAAGCAAGAGTCAGCAGAAGCCTTTCCTTGGGTATCGCTCAGCGTGCTCTTGCCGTTGCCCTGACAACCAGCCGGCTCTTGGCTCTTTGGCAGTTGCTGCGGATGCAACAACTTTTACATTTCTCATTATAACGTTATTATTGTTATAAGACACACACACAAAATAGCTGAAGGAACAGTCGTGTCAAATTTAGCCTATGCGCCCATGTAAGGAACACTTAGAAAGTCTGACTTTTAAGTAGCTCCTAATGACTGGGGCACAGCCTAATTTTAGAGCACTGTCAATCAGCAAAAATGTCTGTAGGTGCTTTGATTCCTCGATGGCAAGAACGCTGTAACTACCTAGACAGTCAGATGTTGAAAAGTGTGCTCCCTGTCTGGATTTCTGAGCCTGGGACATATCCTTCTCTTCTGAGGCTAATCCCCTTTATTTTCTGAGGAGGCAGGCTAATATTCATGCTAGTGATCCCAGTGGCTACATATACTTGTTTTGCAGAGCTTAAAAAATTCTTTGTGATCTAATGTCTTCACCATAACAATCCTGCCCCAAGAATCCAAACCTGGAGGTTTTTAAAACTGAGACTTGAACCAAAATGAAAGCCTAGATTTTTCCAAGGTACTAGTATACTTAAATTCAGTCTTCACCCTTTCCTTTCCTCATCAATAAGCTTTTCCATTAAATTAGAAGTCTGGCTGTTGTCATCTTCAGGCCATCTAGGAAAACACAGTTATTTTAAGGATTTATCCCAGGTGGAAATGTTTCCCGCAATACACATAAGAATCTAAATATAGTCTGAAAGCAGCCCAAAGCAATGCTGCTTGCATTTCTTTGACTGTCACCCAGCCCCCACTACTGTCTCCCCCTCATCCCTAAGTAAGGGCGAGCCTGTAATCGAAATGCTTCTGGGACATGTTATGCTCCCAACTGCTCTGGTGTAAACCCGGAGCCAGCCATCAGTTTCCCATTTTAGATAATTCCACATTTATACCTCTGCACGAGAACAGTTTTTGGCTTTCTGTGTGTTTCTATCCAGCTCTGGCCAAATACACTCGAAAGCACAGTCCCTTCATCAGTCTAACACATTACCAGATACTGATTTATAATGTGCATTATAGACTCTTGGCCAGAAAAAGCAGACATGAATCAGGTCTGACAGGATGTCTTCTGCTAGCACGCAATCTTCCACAGACCATTGGCATGGTCGGTGAGCGGCTGCCGCTTACATCTTTGCAGGTTTTAAAGTTGAGATGTCATGTGTACGGAGAAGGTTTCGGTTCAGTCTCCCCCTCTCCTACGTAGCCGGTTACCCACACAGTCCGTGTTCATTAGCATGCAAGCAAACACATCGTCCTGTCATTCTTCTCACTCCTATTTATATTCATTACATTATTAACAGCTGTACTGATTATCAAATAGAACCTTTCATGGATCACACAACAGAAAAGACAGATAAAGTGATCACTTAATTGTAACTTTTAAGTTTGATTGTTACACACTTGATTTAGAATCTAATAAGTTTATTCATATGGCAGAACAAACAAGACCAAAAATACACGGTCTTTTCAATTTGAAGTAAACCTCACAGAAACTATCCTTTGTAACCTGCTCATCCAAACATATTCTCCATCAAAACACCATGCTATTGAAAGGCTCTTGTCCAAGAAACACAGAAGATGAAAAATAATCTTCTGGTGAGTTTTAGTTAGGCAGACATTGCAATGAGAGTATGCTTCAGAGTTCAGTCCACAATCTGTCCCTCATATGAAGTCAATTATTTTGTAGGATCCTAGGAAGAGTTACAGAGGGAAGAAATGTACTCAATAGCTCTCCAAGTTGTTATACAGCCTCTGTAGTATCACCACGGCACTCCGAAGCCTGACAGACTGATTACAGCCTCTTTGCACCTTCTGTGCAAACCAGGTTTGGGGCCACGGGATCCAGGCGCTCATGGTTCTTAGGGGTGGTCCTCCAATTCTTGGGGGAATGGACTGCCATCGTAAAGCCAAAAGAGGAAATCAGTTTCAAGGCAATAATTGCAAGGGTCATGAGAACAATGTTAGGCTGAAGAAGGAATAATCACATCTCTGTTCACATGATAATGAAACAAATACATGGTGCTGCAATTTCTCATGCCTCTGTCTAAACTGATCAAGGTCAAGAAGGCATGAGGCATCCAGCTAGCAGACAGAACTGCCTTCTCACTGGCTTCCTGGCAAGCAAAACCTGAGAATGAAATACTGGACAGCCATTATGTTAGACATATTTTTAAATTAAGTGCTACAAAAAATGCTGCCCTGATTGTAAAATGAAACGATACAATTGCTCCTGTTGACAGTCTGGTTTTGGACTTGGTACAATATGCTAAGAATGAACACGTTAAGCTTCCCCTAAAGCTCAGTTTCCCAGTGCATTCTAAAATGATAGAAGGTAGCATTGTCTGGTGATGGGCATGTTCACTACTGCAATGAAGTACTAGCGAGAGGTACTTTCCTGGTCAAAGATAAAAGCACTACATGGTTTCCATGAAGTACTATTTCCAGGCTTCTCACTGAGCAGAGCCCGCTGGTGAATAGACCTTGCCTTGACTATCTAGATGATGGTGTAACCTGGGGACAGAGCCTTTGTGTCTGTCCACTTGTACCACTGCCCCAGCACCTGGGCAGGAGGCTGACTGCTTTTGTGCATCCCCAGCTAGCACAGCATGCTGCAGATCCTCTCCTGACAGGCTACTGTGGGCACATCCAACCTGCCCTGGGTTTTCTCCACTGGCATCCCATTGAAGTGTTGGTGAAATTAAAAATCTTGGTTCCCTCTGTAAAGGGGATCAGTCATCTGCATTCAGCATCTCAAAGTTAGCTTGTAACGCACAGCTGAAGCTTTCTGTAAGCAATTCTGCTCCCCAAACTCAATGGCATTTCCTTTATAAGGATGAAGATGTGCCATATTTCTTCCACCTTTCATTCACGGTCATGTACAGGCAGCAACATAGGCCTTCAAAAATAATTTGTGCAATGATTTGCTATCAAAGTACTCTACAAAGAAGACAGTCAAAATGAACCAAGCAAAGCATCCTAATACTGTGGTAGTGACGGATGGTGTAAGGACTTTGACAGACCAGGCTAATAAAAACAAGTAGATATACTAAGAAAAAGGAAGGGATGAAACTTCAGGTTCAAATAGTTCAAATAAAACTTCTTCTGAAGTGCAAACGACCAAATCTGTTGAGCACGTACTTCCTTTTATGTTTATAACTTTAAGCATAACCTTAAAGTTAGACACAAATTTAATTACTTTGCTCAGACAGAACCCTTGAGAGCTGTTCACCCAAATGTGAAGTGTAAAACAGAGTTTAATAGACACATTTTCAGGCTTTCTTAATTGTCGCTGCCATAATTCAGTTTTCCCTTAATAACATGCCATGACATTTTCACATTAACACTGCATCCTACAGCTTTCAAGAAAAGCGGAGACTAACAACAAAATACCTTAAAAATCGCTGTCCTGGTCAAAGCAAGGTGTAGTTTGCAGGGAGACTGAATATTGTTATTATCACTACCACCATCATCATTATTGTTATTTGTATTAATTAGCAGATATAATCAGAAAAAAGAAAAAAAAAAAAAAACACCACGAACTTTCAGGCATAAATTCTCCTTCCCTCAAACTATCATTTCCAATGCAAGGACAGAGACATTGCAATTCATGACAGAAGAAACATTGGACGATGATAGGACTGTCTTAGAGAAACCAAGGCCGCTCGCAAAGACAGAACAAAGTAAAATACTGGGAGAGGCAGAGGGGCCAGGCAGCACGTTACCTCTGTCTCTGGCTGTTGAAGAAGTTCCATCTTGCAGCTAACATGAATGAAGCAACTGGGATGTTCATCAGTTTTGCTTGGTGTTTGGGAGCGGAGGGTGTAAAAGCAAAGTCCTGCCTTGCAGTACTTAAGATGGATGACCAAATCATGGTTATTTGTAACCAGGTTTTGCCCTCCAGCTCCCTGTGCCCCTCTTCCCCACAGCCAGCACCAAGGTGGGACAAGATTGGAGGTGACCCTGAGCGGAGGGTGAGTGAGGGGGAGGCATTACAGTGGGTGTCCAGAGGCAATGTGCATGGAGCTGAGGGCTGCAGAGCCCCAGCAGGCGCTGGGATGCAGTGTGCCGGCGCACCAGCCCCTCCATCCCCAGCAGGCACACGGTCCCACTGCAGCACAGCCACCCCACAGCCACGCCAAAGGAGTCGGCACCAGGGCAGTCCCTCACTGGCCTGATCCTGCCTCCCCGCATCGGTCCTACACACATAGGATTTTGCAGCTGCAGCTTTTAAGGCCAGTGCAGACTGCGGCGTGGAGATTGGTTGTCATATTCAAGTCCTTGCTAAGCTCAGTTATCACAGATTATTGAATATTACCCTTGTTCTCTACCACCTTCTCCATTTTAGTCCCGAGAATGCAGAATATAAGGAGGAATATTGAGAATATGTAATAGAGGCAAAAATATAACGTGCAAAAAAATGTTTCTCACACAAATTGATGCCCCTATGTGTAGTCTCCCTCCTTTATCCCTGTACATTTTTGTGCCAGTAATAGTTAAGAGCCAGTCTGAAGTCCCTTTTGTCCTAAATTTTTCTGTTCTTTTTCCATTAGAGATGCCAAGGTTCATAAAATCAGAGCTCTCTACAATTAACTACTGTATGAGCACAAACCTCTGTACCGCTTTGCTCACTGCCCAATTCTCCCCATCAAAGCAATGATCGCTAAGGTAAAGCAGAAGAGAGACTATAAATACTGCACGCTTGTGCGTGTACACCTTTGTGCACACAAGGTGATAGGAACTGTGCTCAGCTTATTCTGTGGAGACACATGAAGAGAGAAGTTCAGAACGGGATCTCGACAAAGTCATGCTCAGTGGGGAGTTCCTAGCAGAACCCCAAGACCATTTGCTGCCTGGCACGTCTATCATCAGCTCAGTCTTTTAACCAGCACACTTCTTGGCTATCTCTGAACGGCGCGACTTCTTCTCTGCTTGGCACAACTTCTGTGAGATGCTCTGTCAGCCCAGCTGGTACAGCCGAGCCCTTCTTGGACCACTTCTGCCTGAGGATGTGAAGTGCATACGTGGTTTCTGAGGTTTGGACAAAAATCTCTCAGGGACTTTCTGGTACTCTGTTTGGCTCACCAAGGTTATGAACACCTGTGTGGTCTCTTCATTTATGCAAGGAAATAACTGCCTGCCAAAAAAAAAAAAAAAAAAAAAAAAGAAAATCCTCTCACACACAAAAGAGCTGTAACCTCCAAGTTTAGAGACTGTTACCTGCTCCTTTTGTGCATACTTTTCTTCTGGGTAGCATATTTGTCATAAACAGCTCTAGTGTTCCCAGGCAAGGATAAATTTCAGAGTTTGCAGTACTCCAGCTCCTCGAAGGAATAAGGACATGCACTGGGTAACTATAGTCTTTATGTATATGCACGGGAGTATGGTTAAACTGAAGGATTAAAACATATGCTGGTGACTTAATCAGATGAAAAAATACACTTTTCCAGCTCCACTGAAGTCAAGGGAGACACCAATTCATCATTCCTCATGGGCTTCCTAGGACATATCCCACTGTACGTTTGCAAGTTTCCACTGTTGTGCAATGACACTGAACATCAGTTGAGGATTTTTCCCTGGCTGTCCCAGTCCTGCACAGAATAAAAGGTAAATTATTTTCATTCAAACCAAGGAGCCACAGAGGATAGATAGACATTGGGAAGTTCAAGTTAAGCCAAGGCCGTATCCCTCTCCTCATACACTTGCTGTAGCACTTGGAAAGATTCTGGCCAGTTTCTACAGACAAGTCTATGCCTTGCATGATCTTTCGCAGAAAAGGTATTCAAATAAATCCCAAACTGGCATATTTTGCACTACTCTCCCCGGCTGACAAGGATGAAATTTAATTTGTACTAATTAATCTGAAGTGATGGGAGCCTGAAATTAACTTCACACTGTAATTTAGAACCTGATAGTGTTTTGTGTCTAACTCACACATTAGATACTGCGAGCTATATTCAGACTTCTCCTTTTAAACACCTAAGTGTAGCATAGCAGCACCTAAAATTTAGATTTCTCACCGCACCAGGGTGATTCAGACGATCTAAATTAGATGCTTATGTGATCTTGGAAAAACAGAGAGGCAGGTGCTTCTAAAAGCCTTCAGAGGGCAATTCAAGAAACCTAGATTCATAGTGCCGAGTCTGCACTTTCTTGTAAGATGATTGAGTGGCCCCATAGGGTAAGCCTTGCAATTCAAAATGCTGAGTTCTCTTTCGGCCTGTTCCATGGAGGAAGCAGATGCCCTTTATGAGTTAGATTATTAGAGATTTTAATTGCCAGAAGAGGACACTGGGTCTGCCAACCCTCCTCAGCCTGAGTCCAGGACTCCCACTGACATACGTGTATTTTTTCTCCAAGCGCAACATGACAGGCTCATCCTTTTGTTCCTAGTGGTAGGGGCTGCAGTCCTATGTCATGCATTCTGTCAGTCAGGACATCCAGTGAACATCGATCTTGGCTATACTGGATATTTGGGGTTGGGTGACCAGGACATTGCATCTGCAAGAGGCATTTCATCTGCTTTTTGCACTTGCTGATTGAGGGCCAAGTCTGTGCTCATCAGCCGCCCTGGATTCCCTTCCACTCACTTCATGGAAAACACTCCAAGTCTGCCAACACCGCTGAACCCTGGTGGATATACACCCTTTCCTTTCTGTCTTCAGCTTCAATCCATGTTCCTATTTTTCACACCAGTTTGAAGAAAACACAATTATTTGGCTGTTATACTCAAAGCATAACATTTTGACCTAGTTTTGATGATCACCAAGCCCTGCCTGCTGCACAGATTCTCAGCTCTGGATTGCCCAGGGCCTCAGTAAGGCTTTCCAACTCTTTTTATCAAGACTTATACTTAGCTTTATAAACAAAGTTCAGTCCCATCAACTCCAGTGTTGCAAGTGCTTAACTAACAGGAATGGAGATAAACACATGCCTAAATCCTTTGCTAAATTAGTGTCCCAGAGAGGAAGAGGATTAAGACTCATGTTCATTGATTGCATGTGATTTTAAACTATTGTAGGTTCTACTGAACTTTCTCATTAGAAAGCACAGCAGGCCATTCACTTTGAAGAGCACTGTTTATTTTATTTCATTATATCAGAATGCAGTTTTATTTTTTCCGTTAGTCCATGAAATTGAGCCTGAAGCTTTATATAGACCCTATTCAGCTTTCTCCATCTATGAAATCAGCAGCTTTCCACTTGCTTCAGGGGTAAATAAACCACTAAGCTCCAACCTGGAGTGAAATTTTGGAAATTAGAAACCTTCCCAGGCCTGAGCTGAGCCAGTTTTATCTTCACGCTCCTCGCCGTTCAGCGGGAAGCGGTGTGCGATATCCTGAGCTGTCCAAGGTGTTTCAGGACTACAGCACTAGGCGTAATTGCAATGGTTAAAATGCCTACTTAGCCACTCCTAATTGAATATGCAAATTGCAAAACCTACATTAACATCTCCGAAATGTGTGATTCTGTACCCACTAGTGTTTATTTGCAGTTTGAACAGTTTGTTTCTGGAAGAAGAAGAAGAAAAAAAAGCTTTCAAGCTTGTCCATTAAATTATTCTACCAGCTGTCACCTTATTAAAAAGTCTGCAGTTATTAATAAAACTACTTTAAACCACTCATCAGAAACTGCAAATTTAAGAACACGCTCCCTTCCCCCAAGGCTTCCTTGGAAAGGTTCTCAGATTCACTGACAACCTCAAATACGTATCTCTCATCCTGCCAATATTCCTGCATGCAGTACAGCAGAACCTAACACGAATATGAATGCAGATTTTCAGATCCGAAGGTGAGGAGGAACAGAATGGATTTGTTCTGTGATAAAAGCTGCTAAACACAGTACAGAAAGCTGAAATTCCAAGTAAACATTTATCTTTTTGTGTATTTATAAAAAAAATGGTGCAAATTAGGAAATAAACCAGGAAGAAATAGAGCACATGATTTAGAGGACATGGGAGGAAAATGGAAGAGAATTGTAAAGCAGAAGATGTAACCCTCTCTTGTGCCCCACAGAGCAAAATATCAAGATTTATCTGAAAATGTAACTTTAGGTCCACAGGACTCAAGAAAGTAAAAATTTATTACCAGCCTCCATCATCACAGTTCCTCAGCTGAAGAAAGAGACTTCTAATGGGGAAAAAAAAAAAAAAAAAAAAAGGAAATTACAGTGGAAATCCCCTCTCACACATAAGCAAACAAAAATAAACTCGGAAATAAACTATGATGTTAAACTCATCAATTCTGCATCACACAAATAAAGATGAATTGTGACATCAGGTTAATAAGCTGCTACAATTGGGCCAGTGTCAAACCCTACTAGTGTGGATTTTGCTAAGTCTGCACCTCTAGCTTATTGGGTTGCTATCTAGAGCTCATCCAACTGGAACTGGCACAGTTTATGTCCATTTGTTCTGAACAGGAAATAAAAATGCAACTACTGCTGGATTTAAGCCATGATTATCTCAAGTGCGGGGCAAACGAGGTAAACACCAAACTGAGACCCAGAACAGAAGTGTTAGTGAAAACCTGGCAATGGGGAAAGGAGACAAACTTTCACTTCGTAGCAGTGCTATCAGTAAGAAGGAGGGGGGAAAGCTGCTACGCTTCTCCTATTTCTGAACTGGGAAAGCAGATCACTGTGATCACAGTCACTGTGATTATCTCCACTTTTTTTAAAAAAAAAAAACAACCACAACCACAAAACAAAACAAACAACATTTCCTTGCAGGGAGAAAGACAGAAAGAAGGAGAGGAAACAGAGGGAGCTAGCACAGATATGGTTTTTTGAGATGCCTCTGTGATTTTTGCTGGTGAAGAGAAAAATTACTTACCTCATCCTAAAATGAGCAGTTCAGTCTTGTCTATGTGGAAATACAATCAGTTGGTAGTTCAACCACCAGCATGCAAGCTAGTCAGACTTCTTGCTCATATATGTTTTCCACTAGACAATGACAAATTTTTATTAGGTTTCTTTTCAGCATTTTGGTCATTCTTCATTTCTTACTAAAGTCATCAGAAAGTTCAAATTGTATTCAGCTGGCAGCCAACAGGATAAAGAGTACTTCCAATCTTGTAAAAGTTGACAGTATTCTTGTTCCAGTTGATCATCCCTCTGTGATGGTGCTTCTGTCACGTTCTGTAAAAAAAAGTAACGCCACCATACTGGCATTGAAAAGGGGTCTTCCATGTGAATAACCAAAAAGGAACAAAGACATTACATCCCACAAGCTTTGTCTCTGTCTTTACATTTTGGAACCACCCCCAGATTTGTCATCCATCTATTTGGATGCCCAACAAAACCATCCCACCATCCTTCTTCTAGCCTTATGTCAATTCAACTTCTTTGCTCTCTATTAAGTCTAACCAGTTCCCATCAAAACTCACAGCATAGTGCTCTCAAACCGTAGCCCATCTCATCACTCCAATTTATTTCAGTGCTTTTAGAAACCATGAGTGTTCTGTGGTGTCCTAATTACTTAATTAATTCTGTGGTGTGTACGTGCAAAAGGCCAAGTCTGGCCTTTTCTGAGATTCCTACTGACTGCCACAGGAACACGGACAGGAAGATGGAATAACACTCCTTTTCCTCACACTCAATCCTGAGAATGATAATATTTGCAAGAGGTATACAAGAGTAACCACAAGGCTTGGAACAGAATGAAAATTAATACAAATATACATTTTTATAGTAACGATGATATTAAAAATGTCTCACTTATAGGGTCATCAGCATCTTTAGATCCTACCTCAACCAACAAGGCTTGATTCAGTGACATGTTCAGTCCTGAGGAATTTGAAAAATACTCATCGTTTACATCTTTGGGTGTTGCAAATTCTTATCTTGATACACTGGAAATGTTTGAGATTAATTAACTCTACTTTCTTTACATGGTAATTCTGCTTGTTTGTCTTCAACTGCTTCCTTCAATTTTAAATAGATTGTCTGATAAATGTGCAGTGATGTCTGGCAACCATTAAGCACTAATCACTCATTTGCAGCATAGATCAAAAACATTCAAATTTAGTCAAATCAGAGGGTGAAAGACCTGCCAAGAAAATGCAACAATAAAAGAACAAAGAGTGACAAAAAAAAATTAGCTCTCCAATTACGCAGAGAACCACACTGTGAGATGCCTTCTCCACATGACATTGTCACGGACCTGAGTAGCCCAGCAGCCTGACCGCCAGCCTCACCCAGGGACCTCACCCATGGGCCCAGGAACCCCATTTCATCTCAGCCTGGAGAAACCAGTCTGTGCCCCAGCAATGACAGAGCGGATTCCCCCAGGCCCTGCCTCCTGGGTGGACCTCAGCCCTACGCTGTGATAGTTCATCTCCAGGATGGATCCTTAGGACAGATGTTGTAGCTTGCCCCTGACTCTGTCTCTGGCCCTGTCCCCTGGATGAACTTTGGCCTCACAACATTGCCTTGTCTCCATCTCTGGCCCTAGCCCCTTCTCTTTCCTTGACCCCCAGGATGGACCCTGGCCCTGGTCCATCCCCTCACTGAATTGGGAGGGGTCAATGGACCCCGTTGCCCCTTGGCTCTGCCCACTGAGCTCCGACCCTGCAGGACAGTGCCCTTTGGTGGGGGCATGGCTGGCACCGGGGTCACTTTGGCCCTTCAGGAGCAGCCAGCCCTTGCTGTGCCCTGACAGACTTTTCTAGACTTGAATGTACTAACTCTGAGCTGCACACTTTCCTTGAACAGTTGAGATGATCCACTTAGAAACTATGACAAATTGCTCTTTGTTTCTTTTTCCCAGTTAGGCTTTTATAGTATTTTGAAACACAGCAGCACCAGGACCTTTCCCTCACTTCTTTTTATGTTGTTCAGCATCTTGTTTGTAGCAACAGGCTGAAGTTTGGGTACAATGTCTGCAGTAACTAGTTCTTCCAAGCATGCGATATATCGACTTGAGGCTCACGTAAAAGCTGTGACGATAACAACAAAAGTCAAAACTGGAAAGAAGAGAAAGAACCTCTAAAAACTTTTTACAAAATAAGGCACGTGGGGAGTTCCTTCCAAAACCACCTACACCAAAAGCTTCTGTGTCTCCAGAACTTCCCAGAATAAATTTACCAGCTACCTCTCCTTGTTCTCCAGCCCACTTGCTTTTTTAACTTCCCTCATTGTCTCCAGCACATTTGCACGCCCTTCTCCAGAGAAGGCAGCTTGTAGATCTCTGCGGTCCACAGCCCGGAGTAAGGTGGTGCTGCTGATGCTCGCAGTGAGTCCCAAAGCAGGGTCAGTTGCCATGAAGCACTGGGAGATGCAGAAAGGAGACCGTTATGCCTTGCTTGCTTCCCCAGAGTCATTCCTTGAAGTCCCTGCTAAAAGCAGCCTCTTGAAATGTGAAACAACTTAGGAATTTGGTTACTGTTCTGTTTTCATCACTCACCTAGGTTGTGTAGAGCCTGTAAATGTAAACGGAATATTTGGGCTGTCGTGACTTTAGACTAAAATGTTTGTGTAACAAACCTCTATTCTTATTTTAATGCTACTATCAGCAAGATCTTGCATGGTAATGGTAGAGTACTATTACAGGCAAAAACCAGAATATTATGCTTAAAACTGTTAGCCTACAACTCTTAACAGAACACATAGCTTACTCATTTGCACTACTACTTTACTAGAAGTTAAGACTATAAAGAAATATGCGAATCAAAAAAAAGTATCTATTTTTCTACTAAACCTTTTTAGTGGCACAGAACCCATCACTGTGAAAAACTGAAATCATTAGGCTTTCAACAGAGTAATAGAGTGACTAGACTTTTTAATACACAGACTATCATTTTCAAAATGACAAATCTAAAATTAGGCTTTTAAGCTTGCATGCATGGGATTTTCAAAAATACTGCTGTGATTTAAGAATCTCGCTAAACTCAAAATACATTTCTTAATTAAGAAGTGCAGTTTGCTTAGCTCTCATAACTTGCCAAAGTTATTATAAAATGTTACTAGACAGATATGACATGACAATGTTTATCAATTTCCTTTTTTTAAGGACGTTTATTTCTTCACTGTCTTTTCATGGCAAGCATAAAATTAAGCAGTAAAATAATTTATATCAGAGTTGAAACTAGTTACTGCAAATCTAATAGAATAGGTACAAGACGAAGAACATTCAAAACTTACAATTTTAAAGTATTATTAGAAACCTAGCTATATATGTTAAAAATGATTTTTCAAAGCTATACATACAGGCATGGAGGTTCTACCAAGCACCTGACGTGAGGGAGTGGAAGAACAATTTACTAAAATGTTTTCCTTTATCCTAGATACATTTTCTCTGTACTGACCCAAGATTAAGTCAGCCTAAATAAAAATATATTCATTATCAAAGCAAGCTCCAACATGATATATTTTTTTGCGTGTAGGTTGTCATGAAAACTATTTCCATTAATTGAAAAAGTGAATATCAAGTGTAACCAGATATCTTCAAAGGGTGAACTAGTTTTAGTGCTAATCACATCACTCTTACTAGCTGTTGTAAACGAGAAATGCACTCCCTGTGATCCGGGAAATCTTGTTCTCCAAAAATGGATGCTGACATGGCAGCTATTGAGTCCATGCAGATCCAAATCTCACCTGCTTCTGAGGAGCTGCGTAAATGCTCCATGCTGGGACCACCCAGCTGGGAGTCAGCTATTTCATGACACATCCAATCTGTGCTGATAAAAGAAACAGTTCTAATTTAAGACGCTTACACAACAAGGGTGGATAGAAAATAGGGTGTAGAGAAGATAGAGCGTATCTTTGATAGCCTTTAGGTGGTTTTTTCATGAGGAAACTTTCCCTTTATGAAAATAGTAAAGAAAGTAAGCAGCCTTTGCAATCACAAAGACCTTATCAGAACAGAAATATTTGCATTCTGGTAGAAAACGTAAACAGTGAGTAATTTCTGGGACTGGTGGGCTCAGTTCTTCACTGTTGTCAAATCGAATTAGTCTCCAAGGATCTACCTGAATAAATATAGCTCAAAGGTAACCACAGGCTTCTCAGTGTATCTACACAGGGGATAAAGACCCCTTTTTTTTTTTTCTTCCATTCATGTCATCCTATTTCTTTAGTCTACACAGCTAACATTTTCCTACTTCCCTGCAAAAATTTCTTTCTAAGCCCACTTTACTGCCTTTAAAGACTGACCAGCTGGGGAAGTCCTCAAGTATATCCTTGTTTGAAAATTGCATATTAAAAACAAAGAGCGTTACTACAGAATAGTTCCTCAGTGTTTTCTCCTTGACATGACTTTTGTCAGGGTAAATTCTCCAATGTTTCTTTGACAGTCTCAAACAAGAGTGCCCTGCCTTGTTCTATGGCTAAGCCTGGCTACCTTCTATAAGTGGGTATCATCTAACTCATCTAATGTCTAGATGTCAGGCTACCTGTTCATGTTCTCTCCAAAGTCAACAGAAATCTAGGCATTGCCAGAAGGTAACTCATCCCATCCTCAAACAAGCGTGTCAGATAGATTGGCTGAATCACCACCCACAGCTGTCTCCGTGGGTGCCCTAGACAGCGGGATGCCATCAGGCACCTGCAGTGTGAAACACTTGTCTAACCTAGGTCTCCAGATCCAGCTGAGGTTGCCTGTCATGTCCTACCTGAATGCCACTCCAGAAGGTCCCTGCCTCTCCTACAGCTCCCATACCTTTACTGACAGCCTCAAGTGGATGCCTCAGATACCCTACAGTGTCTCAAACCACATTACATGCCTATACTTTGGCAACTGAATCATCTTCTGCTTAGATTAACCTCATGAGCTTCAAAAAGGACAAGTGCCAAGTTTTGCACCTGGGTCGGGGCAACCCCAGGTATCAGTATAGGCTGGGGGATGATGTGATTGAGAACTGCCCCGTGGAGAAGGTCTTGGGGATACAGGTTGATGAGAAGCTCACCACGACCCAGCCATGTGCGCTGGCAGCCCAGAAAGCCAACCGTACCCTGGGCTGCATCCCAAGCAGCGTGACCAGCAGGTCGAGGGAGGGGATTCTGCCCCTCTGCTCTGCTCTGGTGAGACCCCCCTGCAGTCCTGCCTTCAGCTCTGGGGTCCTCAGCACAAGAGGGACATGGACCTGTTGGAGCAAGTCCAGAGGAGGCCACGAAGATGATCCGAGGGCTGGAGCACCTCTCCTGTGAGGACAGGCTGAGAGAGTTGGGGTTGTTCAGCCTGGAGAAGAGAAGGCTCTGGGCAGACCTTAGAGCAGCCTACCCGTACCTACAGGGGCCAACAAGCAAGCTGGGGAGGGGCTTTTTAGCAAGATCTGTTGCGACAGGGAAAGGGAAATGGTTTTAAACTAAAGGAAGGTAGATTTAGACCAGATGTAAGGAAGAAATTTTTCACAATGAGGGTGATGAGGCACTGGACCAGGTTGCCCAGAGAGGTAGTAGATGCCTCATCCCTGGAAACATTCAAGATCCAGTTGGATGGGGCTGTGAGCAACCTGATCAAGTTGAAGATGTCCCTGCTTATTGCAAGGGGGTTGGACTAGATGACCTTTAAAGGTCCCTTCCAACCCAAACTGTTCTATGATTCTGTGATTCTAGATGCCACATGTTTAATGTTTGGCGTAATCTATTACATGTGGATACATGAAAATTACATCCACTCTGCATCATTCCCATTGACAGAACTACCAGGACATGTTTTCTTTTAAATAGGAGTTGTCATAATGTTCTGGCCTTTACACTCTGCAAACAGATCTTGGGGTTTCTGTCCCTTATCCTCTCCTCATTCCTGGTCTCTAGGCAATCTCATAAGCAAACTCTTAGCAAGGCTGTCTCCTTCTCCGTCATTTCTTCCAGCAGCTCTTCACTTCTTTAAATTTCTTCCCGTTAGAAGCAGTGGTAGTGGTACCGTCATGGTAGTGACGACATCATCACTGCTTTTGTTGCTATGGTAATGAAGTCATCATTGTCATCACCACTTATTTGTACTAATGCCTAGAAAGTTCAGTTCAAAACAGTAACCTTGTTCACTAGATTTAAGAAACTGTACTTGTCCTGGAGAGCTCAAAATCTAAACAGATAAGTAGACTGAAAGCAGGAGAAAAAAAAATAATTGGAATGCAGACATCCATCCTCGTAAGCACTGTCTTCATCATCATTTTCATTGAGGTAATTTCTCTTGAAAAGTTAGCAAGGCTGTAAATGGCATTAACTGTGCAAGTATGTGTCCTCCAGTATACACCCTCACTGTCAGAGCCCCTGCATGAGCTTTCCAGCAGCAGAGGGGGCTCTGTTGGGGCGCCTGCCCTGGCAGATGGCCGGGGCATCCCTGCTGTTTCTGTGCTGCTGTACAGGCTGGGAACTGGAGTTGAAGGGACTGTGACCTGTGGATGAGTCCATATGGGAGCAGGACACCTCGAAGCATCTGTAGTCATGAATAAGTCCACATCAAAGTAGGTCCATCTCAAAGCATCTGAGGCCATGGTTATGTCTGTGCTGCAGCCGGTATACCTCTGAAGGGGCTGTAGCCCAAGGGTAAGTCCGCTCTGCAGAACGTACACCTCAAAACGTCTGTGGCTGTGGATAAATCCATGCTGCAGTAGGTACACCTTGAAGCATCAATGGCTGTGCATGAAGTTATGCTGGAGCACCACAAAGCATGTAGCCCACGGCAGAGCAGGTACACCCCTGGAGGGACTGCAGCCAGGGGTAAGGTCATGTTGGCGCAGGTTTACTTCTGAAAGGGACTGTGACTGTGGGTAAGGCCACGCTGGAACAGGTGCACCTCAAAGCCACTGTGGCTGTGGAGAAGTCTATGCCGCAGCAGGTATACCCCTGGAGAGACTGTGGCTCACAGATAAGGCTCCACTTGCAGCAGGTACACCCCTAAGGGATTGCAGTCTGTGGCTAAGTCCAAGCTGGAGCAGGGGCAAGGGAAGGAGTTCATTGCAACATTAAACCCTATAACCTGGCTCAAAGGGACCAGGGGTGGAAACTGTAATGGACATACCTTTAAATTGTTGTAACCCATGATTTGAGTTGCATGTTATAGGAATTACTATAGCAAGAACCACCTGAACCAACGGAGGTGCAGCAGTGACCCAATCTGAGCTGGCTTTAGTGCCCAATAGCTCCACGCAACACATCCCCTGTCCTGTCTTGAATGACTACCATAACAGATGGAGCCTGAAGTCATGGACTAAATGAACCCAGTCAACATTTTGTGGATGTTTGCGGACATTTTACAGACATTTCACAGGAGTGGTCCATAAACTAAGGGAATGATATCTGTGTATCATATCAAAGGACGGGAAGGGTGGTGGTGGGTAATGAGAATGTGTTGGATAGTGTGAGACCTAAGCATGACATAAATGGTACGGAATAAGGAGTGGAGAATGTACTGGTTTTGGCTGGGATAGAGTTAATTTTCTTCACAGTAGCCAGTATGGGCTATGATTTGGATTTGTGCTGAAAACAGTGTTGGTAGCAGAGCGATGTTTTCATGACTGCTGAGCAGGACTTACATAGAGTCAAGGTCTTTCCTGCCTCTCACCCCACCCACCAGGGAGTAGGCTGGGGGGGTACAAGGAGATGGGAGGGGACACGGCCGGGACAGCTGACCCCAATGACCCAAGGGATATTCCATACCATGTGACGTCATGCTCAGTCTATAAAGCTGGGGGAAGAAGAAAGAAGGGAGGAACATTCAGAGTTGTGGCATTTTGTCTTCCCAAGTCGTAACCATTACAAGTGATGGAGCCCTGCTTTCCTGGAGATGGCTGAACACCTGCCTGCCCATGGGAAGTGGTTAATGAATGCTTGATTTTGCTTTGTTTGTGTGCGCAGCTTTTGCTTTACCTATTAAACTGTCTTTATTTCAACCCACGAGTTTTCTCACTTTTACTTTTCTGATTCTCTCCCCCAACCCACCGGGGGGAAGTGAGCGAGCGGCTGGGTGGTACTCAGTTGCTGGCTGGGGTTAAACCATGACAATCTGCCAGCCAGCTCTGGATCCACCTACCCTTAGAGCATCCCAGTTTAAGGTCAAGCTGTGACAGATTCTTTAGAAAATGAACCAACAAACAAAACTCTACATGCATCCTGAGAAATTGTTTACCCATGACAGGATTTAATACAGTTGACAAGATAAAATCATTGATCAACATTAAAAGTTGGTAATAATGTAATACAGAGATAAGCATATCTTTCACCTGAGTATTTCTAATTTAGTGGCTTAATTTAATATTTTAGGAAACTAATTTAATATTCTTTGCTTCTGTTTTGTGGATCCATCAGCATGTTTTAATCATTCTGTTTGATTTTCCATTTTCCATTAAATTCCGTCAGAGTAGAACTGCTCTAAGATTTCAATAATCTAATCTACTTTTTTTTCTGTATTTATAATTTAAATTTAAAATTTGGTTTGCCCTTTGATAATTTAATCTGGTTTTTAAACAAGCAATATATGGTATTGGAGTCAGATCTCTGTAACAAGAGACAATAAGCTTCCTCTCTTTTCAGAGATCATTTTTCTACTCTCTCCAAAACCTTATGAAAATGAATAGGCTGAGGCTAACTTGCTTATTCTGAAATGAGCTCTCTCAACATCCACATAGGGAAGGAGA
>NW_009601970.1:0-42396 GCF_000690535.1 Cariama cristata | reverse complement strand
TGCTGACACATTGCTGACTCCTGCAAGGATTACGGAAGTACTTCACAGTGGATCTTAAGAGTAACAAGTCTTCAGCATCCTCATAATCAATTGTTATCTTACTCCATGTTTTACCTGACATAAATGAACACACTCGCAATCACTTACAAGCATAACAGAATCCCTATGTTAGCTGATGTCAGTTAAATAAAATGGAGACAAATACTTTAGCTGTCTAAAAATGTAGGTTCATATAAAAAGATGCTATTACAAAGCTAGAAGCAAATGGTGAACAGGAAACTTTTGATTTACTACAATTAAAATTGACTGGACCATTGCAAGAAGACTTAATTTACTAAGTTTGTTTGTATTTACCTCCATGAGATTCTGCAGCAAGATATAAATTGTTGCGATGACTGCAATGTAATCAATCTCGCTGTGGATGGATATTCAATGAATATAACATTAGAAGACAGCAGGAGAACGAGCACTTTCCACAAGAGTTTGGTGGGGACAGGGAGTTAAAGTGTAAAAACCTTATTGTAGTTTTCATTTAATCTTCTAGCAGACAACTGAGTGGACTTCTACTTTCAAGTCAGGACAAAATCATTGAGTTAAAAACAAAGTTAATCTCTTGGAAAGGCTGTGCAGAACATTTTGACATGCACTGTTACAACACGGGAAGACTGAATAACAGCACAGGGGCATCCAGTGACCAAGAAACAACGATTTCAGAGCAGTGTGAGATGATTTAGACAGCCAGTGAACTTCAGTGGTAGCTGAGATAATTTAGCCTGCACACAAAGCTTCAGATAGTTCAATATTCTACATCGCAACAGTGCAATTTGCAGTAGTTTAATTTCCTTTATGTCATAGGAAACTCTATGTCTGGAAAAAATCTGTATTTTTAGTATACTGCTAACGGATTGCATTGCAATCCCATGACTTGTCCCATCGAGAATCCCTAATCACCTCCCCTCACTCACTTCTCATGCCTGCTTCCAGTCCAAGTACACTTGCTTAGGCAACTTCTGTGGCTTCCAAGTCCTGGTATCAACCTTTCCCAGGCTCTTTCTCCAATTTCTGTTGTTCTTCCCACTGTATTTTAATCTGTTTTCAGCAGTGGAAAATAGGTTCTAAGTTCTAGATTCAGTAGCAGAGCCACTCGGAGCACCTCCCTTCTCTCCCCAAAGAAGCATAGACCCTGAGTAGCCTGCAGGTGTCTGAAGTTGTAGGTGAGGGAAAGATCCTCCTCAGTTTAGCTCTCAGCTCAAACATGCTCATGGACATGAAATTGCAAGAGAATATATCCTGCTAAAATCCATGTTTAAGTTCCAAGGACATGGGGTGACGATTTACTTCAAGAAAAGATTAATGAATGTTTCACTGGAGAGAAAATTATATGGTTTTTGCTTGAGCCTCTTATTGAAGACAAATGAATTATTTGAGTTAAGGTCTCTTCTTTCCTTGAAAAATAGCCACCTAAGGCATATCACTTGCCTGGAAAAGTTTCATCCAAGTGAAGTTCAAGTGCAGATAAGAATTAAGTACATGCTCTTATGTGGGAAGTATTAAACAACCTGAATAACATTGAATGGTTCTTCTTCCACTAATAACAGCAATTTACTTTCTTTCAGCTGCATAGGGAACTATACTGTCCCCAGCAGTTTGCCAGTGATATCAGGCTTTTATCAACACCATATTCTTTATTTTGCTCAAACAGAGAAATAGTTGAGAAACAACTTTGAATGTTCCTTTTGCTTATGAACAGGAAAGAGGGTCTGTCTACATAAATCGCTTGGCCATGTTGCCTTTGTGAACCAATATTGTTCTGTATACTTGGATCCAAAAATGAAGCATAGTGCCACACTTCCTAAAGCATCTGCATAGGACAGTCATTACGTGCTCCTTTATAATCATTTAAATGAGAAGAGAAATGTGAATTAATACACAATGTGTGTTAAGTTTAACACTTTGTTAACTCCTATACTTAAGATACTTTCTGTTGAAGTGCTGAAAAATGCATATGTAACACAAATGGTCTCGGAAGTAACAGCACCTTTTACAAATTCAGTGAGATTGAATTGCAATACAAATTAGCTAATAAAGAACTTAATTAGTAACTCTTTAAACTCATACATCTAATAGAAAAAAAAAAAAAAAAGTGACTGCTACCTAGCCCTTTGTGAAAAAAAATCAATGCTATATAAATAAATACAAACCCCAAATCACTGTAGAAAGGCAAGAGATGTTATTCCTTACAATGCAAAAAAAAAAAACCCCATCCACTGCAAATTCACAGATACCTATGCAGTTTAATCAAAGGTAAAAACACCAATGCTATAAACTGCAAACAAAACATAATTCTGAAGAATATATAATATTCACAGCCCAAGAGATATATTAGTACAGTTTCTCAATACTTCACAGTCAACATGACCTCAGTAGCTCCACATGGCATATTTTTCTAAGGCATCATTAGTCAGATAAATACCTTCCAAGAATCCTGGCCCTTCTCTTTGGGAGTATAATTCACAAGGCAAAATGAAAAACAATACCCAACAAGTACTTAAATCATTGTTTGGATCCTTTTGGAAATACCTCTGTGGACTGAAGTAAATCACTCAGCACATATAGAAATGTATTTACATTATTTAATGTATTTAAGCAGAATATAGTAAATGATTTTGGAGACTGCATCCCTGCTTTCCCTCCAGTGAAAGTCAAGGAGGGGGGGGGATCTCTCCAGCCATGAGCCGTGGTCTCAACCCACCAGCAGCTCGGTCCCCATCCCATTCTCCAGTGATGTCACTTCTCAACCTTCAACTTGCTGGTGTATATAAATCTCTGCTATTCAAAAAAATATTTCATTCTTCACTTCCCTCTTAAACCACAGAATTTAAATAGCAGAGGGAAGGGCAGGTTGCTTCTTTGTTCCTCAAGACATATACAAAACCAAACAACTTACAGAGGGTGTTCCCGTACTTCAATAATGTGTGTGAAACATTATGAATGGGGCTGGAGAGTATAAATACAATTTGTTCGCATTCTCAGATGTCCTGTCCTGAAGGTTTTTCAGGTTTAGATGCTACAAATGCCATTGAATGCCACCATTCCCGTAGGCTCACTTGTTCCTTCTACAGACCCCTCAGGCCAGTCCAATCCCAAAACGTGAGATCCACGCATGGGACCACAAGCTGGGAGATGTCCAGTGACATAATGGGAGAGCATATCTGCTACATGAATAACTGGCTGCTGGAGGGGATCATAGGGATGTATGGAACACAGTCGGGGAAGAAACTGCAGAGATGTTGGTCAAGAGCGTGTGGAAGGGAGTTTGGAGGAAAGGAAAGGTTGCAGCAGCAGCACTAATGTGTGAGACGTGGCATGGCAGTAGGCAAGTGTGAGGAGGCAGGTGCTAAAAGATCTCGCCCTCACCAGAGGAGACTTAACAGGCCTGTTTGACAACTGCACAGTACGGAGGAATAGCAGAAGGTGCAACAAATCCACCTGGGATGGATTAGTGCAGTATGGAGTTATATACCAGGCAAGAAGTGCCACAGAAAGGTCCAATTCCTTGAATTCCAACAGACTGAGAATCTACAACTTTCACCATTATCAACAGGACAAAACAGGAGTGGGGTGAGAGCCGTGCCCAGCTGCCTGCTCCCTACACCTCCCACCACCGGACAGTCCACGCGGTTGTTGGCAGGTACAGAAGAGTACCACCTCAACAAGTGACAGTCATTGCCACTAATCTGCAGTGTACTACAGTTTTTGCACACTTTTATTTCTGGCTGGTTCGAGTAGGTAAAGAAAAACTCTGCTTTCTTCTATTTTACAGGGACTTACAAAGAGATCATAAACTGATTCCAAAAACAATTATAGGATGTCTCCATTCGTCTTATGTGTCCCTTCAGAGTTTTCCACAAATCTACACACTGTGATGGCTTCTAACCATTGCTAATTATTCCATAAGTATTTAATAATTTGCTCCCAAACTGTTCAGCAAAAGGCGGAGTTGCAACTGAGGTCCATGTCCCTTTGCTTTGTCTTCCTATTTGACACAATCTGAGAAGTATTGGGTCATGGACAGAGCTTCTATTTACACATAGCAATGCCGCCTCTGTTCTGGAATCATCAGCTGGTTTCCAAAACAGAGAGTTCATTACAGATATTTCTACAGATGATGCCTGTTGGTTTTGCATGTGATGCACGAAAACCCTCACAAGGGTCCCTGTGGAATTGTGTGCATCCATAGGTGGGTGTTGGTTGCAAGAGCATTTTAATGAAGCTGTTCCTAAGCTGGATGGAAAAATGCTGAAGGCATGGTATGTTTAGAGGAAGGCACCTCTGAATTACCCATTTACGGAAAGGTCAGTCTTCTTCTTGCAGAGATACTGAAGTGCAATTACTTCTAAAATGTGGAATAATTTTTTTTTCTAAAAATGCCCACTATCACGTATCTGGGGATGATCCAGGCCAATTAAAATAAAATTAAGCTCTACAGGCCCAAGCCGTCACTCACTATTAAGTGATTGTGAAAGCCAGAACATTTTTAGCATATTAAGAATTCCTAAATCTCTGGTATATCTTACAGCTGACAGAAAAAACAAGTTACAGAAAAAGATAACATATCCTCCTAAGTGAGCATGTGGAGTTTCTCTAGAAGACTATGTTCCTTTACACTTCAGAAGACATTTTTTTTAATTACAAAACTATGAAGTAGCAAGGATCAGTGAGAATCGAGAAATCATTTGAGGACTCATTTACTTTCAGCTGAACCCAGGAAAGAAAAAATCCTTTTGGCTTGGAGGGGAAGAGAAAACTTGAGGATGGAAATAAAACTAGAAAACAGAAAAACATCATGTCACTGAAGATAAAAATTTAGTTTCTGGCATCTCATTTATCTTGATAACTCGATAAAGGAATATAACGGATATTTATTTCCAAATTTAATTCATACATATTTGTTGATAGGGATGTGCTCTTTTGACTTTTTCATAACTTACTGGAGATAAACATCCTTAAAACAGACCCTCCAGCACTTTCAGAAGCCAGCCTTCCATCCATAATTAACAGTGTTTTCTTCTTCTCAGAGTATTGACCTATCTTCTATATAGATTTCACTTATATGGTTTATTAGCCTCTTTATTATGTCTAATATGTCAGACAGTCTGTCACAAACATAGCAATAATCGGGACAAGAAAGTCACTAGCGTTATCAAGTAATAACTCCCCAGTCACAGCCTGATCTGAGCATACATTATTTCATCATGCAATCCAAAACAAGATTGGCAAGGAGAAACATAAGAACTTGTCAAATATTGCCAGAAACAACTTAACAGATATGATAATGTAGTGCATTAATTAGTGTTTAAAGCTTGCCAAAGACACAAATGAGTGAGAATCGGTGAGGTTGCCAACTAAAGGTAAGATGGATATGAGAATTACACACCTGAAAGCTATTTTTTTTCCCTGGTGGAGCAGAAGATAAGGGGAGATGGCTCCTTAAGACAATCTGCATTTGGGAACAAACTGCGTTTTAAGAGTGGAGTCAAAGACCATTTTTGGAGCTTATGACAAATCCCACTTTCTAAATTTTTCCATGTGAAGCAGAACTTATCAATCTCATTTCCTAGAGGGATGTGTCCTTCTTCTCCTGGTCATTGCTGTAGTCCCTCATTCTGGTACTCCCTGGCTCTTGTATGACACCTCTCCAACATGGGGACACAAGAAGAAGCATGGGTGATACAAGTACAAGCGACAGTTCAAAATGTGGTCAGTTTGTTACAAATATTTTGCCTATTGTGAACAACTGTTAGCAGCTAATAGATTAACAGTGCAGAAACACCGAGTCCTGCCACACTGGGGCAATCGTTTGGGTCTCTCTCTCACACACTGAAAGTGATTTTCACCAAAGGTACACAATTTTAGTTATCTTAATGACTTGCAGGTCAATTTGCCCAATAGATTTAAAAGATAGGAGAGAGAAAGGGTTTGACTGACAGGTGGGTCATACCAGACTCATTTGTTTTGGAAACCAGGCTAAGAAAAATAAATGCAGCTTGCTTCTGATGGAATATATTACCGGAATTCTGGTATCTGATTTGTATATTTGACAGAAGTTCAAGGGAAAGCAGGGGGAAGAGGGAAGATTGGTAAAAATAATTGGTGATCTTTAATACCCTGCCCCAGCAGGTGCTCTCTTCAGCTGTCAATGCTCTAATGCACAAATTTAGGTATGATCTATTGAGTTTATATTGACGGCTGAATTTTGTCTACTTAGGCATTTGTTGCACACAGGATGTTGAGACAGGCTTATACTCCAAAGCTTTGCTAGCCAAGCCCATAACTGATGGCATGTATCGTTTCCCACGAACGCCCACCATAACAGCAGTAAGTGGGCTTGCAGGGCCCTTGAGGCTCACACCATGAGGGCAACAGCATGAGACCCACAAAGGAAAGGTTGTTGGCACCAAGGCTCTGGAAAAAAACTGCCAGAGAAACTCAGCTGAAAGCCGCAAGCAGAGGGCAGGCTGCAAAACTGCAAGATTGCAAGCCTTTAGTACTACAGGGGTTAATTCACCCCAGGAACTGTGCAACACATTGAACTGTTAACATTTAACTTGCCATTTGTGGACGTCACTCGGAGCACCTCAGAGTATGAAAGTCAGTAAACAAAACCAAACTACTATTGCATTCTGCGGCTTTGTCTGCTCCCCAGCAGCATAAATCAGTGCCAGGAAACAGGGGGGGCACCCACAGCTATAAGAGCTTAAGAGCACAGAACTTTCTCCTTCCTTCAGCACTGATTTCAAGGCACCAAACTCATCAACTCAAGCGTCTTGGAGAGTATGAGTGCACTGTAGCTATGGTCAGCTGTACCCAACGCCTCTGCAGGCTCACACCCTCTCTCAGCTCCTTCAGTTTTAGCTGTATCCCTGTGATGTGGTCACAGCTGTGGGGCAGCACCTGAGTCAGTGTCTGATTGCCAGGTGGCAACAAAGCTCTTTATACACAAGCCATGAAGAAACATATAGTGTAGATCACAAGAGACACAAACTTGGGGAAAAAAGTCGCTGCCTTTTCTCACAAGTGAACCATCCCACCATTTTACTGTCCATAAATGCGAATATGAAATGTGGACTGCTGAAGGTATTCCTTGACTGGCGACGTAAGAGCACATAATACCAGCCATGTATATGATGAATACATGACAAATGGTCAAGTCTGGTGTCAAGGGTCTGCATGTCTCATCTCCCTTCTCAGACATATAGGACTTGGTGGGTTTAAGCCTAAGACACGCTGTGGCAAAGTCATTAAAATGCATATAATGTGAAACCAAGTCCCCAGCTCATTTACCAGAGATGGAATTATTCTGTTTCAGCACAGTTGAGGATCTGGTCACGCTGCAGAATAAATGAGAGCAGATGACTTCAGGTTGTCAGTCAAAGGGACTCCTGAGCTCAGTTTGGTCACTTGCTAGGATATCTGCTGTTTGGTCCTGGCTATATGAGAGCAGGCAGTCCTCTGGTGCAAACATCTCCTTCATCTATGTGTGTTATGTGACTTCCATGCCCAGAACGTGTCCCCAGAGCCTCTGCAGCTGAAATCTGGGTAGTTGCAGGGCAGGACACAGCCACAGTCTCTACCCAGACTGGAAAAATCAGGTGGTCCCAGTGAAAGGTGAGACTACTAATGTGCCTCCTTATTAAATCCACCTGCATTTATGTCCCAATTAAGCTAGTACTTTCCTCTGCCAGGTCAATAGGACACCTGCAATATTTCACTTATGACAAAGAAGATATCTGGAAATGCCAACAGCCTTGGATGATAACTTTTTAATGAGAAAAGATCCTTACGCAGGATAAGGGGGTCATTTTAGATGAAAAGGAATATGAAATTCCTGACAGGTTGGTTAATCTGAGGGAAAGCTAGAGAAAAAAAAAAAAAACCAAAAACAAACAAAAAGCATAAATCTTTAGCAGTTTGACAACTAGAAAATGTTAGGAGGACTGCATTTTTTGTATTTGAAGCAGAAGGAAAACCAGACAAATTTTGCATACCTTTTCCACTGGCTAACCTTTCTGTCTTCATTACCCACAGTCGCCACTGTGCAAGAGGCATCAGGCAGATGCCACCCACTTCCCCACCACGCAATCTGGCTCTACAAGCCATGCAGTTCCTTGATCCCTCTCCCACTCAGGCTCCCTATATCCTGAGCTGTGACCCACAGATCACTTCTGCCCAGCACAATGGCCGTGAAGCAAGAGAAAAGCTGGAGAACCACATGCATCTGTGGTGCTTGTGCCTTTAACAGCATCCCTTGCCCAAGGCACCCTTGCTAGAAGATGACCTCTTGCTGTGACCTGGTACAGCAGTTTCTTGCCCGCAATGTGATCCTGTAAGCCTGTGCACACCCTTCCCTCCCAGACATTGGGGGAGCAGAAGGCTGTGAGTCTGGCTCAAGCTCTTCAGATCACTAGCTTAAGGTATTAATTCTTATTTAAACAAAATTCTATGAAGGAAGGCAAAGCAAAGTAATTCTCCTAGCCTATGAACCCTGCCATCCTCCATAGTCCTCCAAGTAACTCCAAAAAGGGACCCAGTTCTCAGTCCCATCTTGAATCAGATGCTGGACAGGCTCCTCTTTCTAACAGAAAATAGTTGGTTGTCTGCCAGTAGGACCAGACAGAAAGATTGCTGTCAGTCCTGCCCCTTGAAACACAGACTGACCTCACCTCACTCACGATTCCTCCACACACCAGCTACGTGATGCATTGTCCTGGTACACAGTCACCTTGGAAGAAAAAACGTAAAACATGATTTTCAACCAAAATTCTTAAAATGCAGAGGGGGGCAGGGGGAAGCAGCACATAGGGAAATAGTGGCAAATGCTGGAAACAGCTGTTGTGGTCCTTTTGAAAGGGGCTTGGTCCAAACCTGTAGAAACCAGAGCTGGTTCCCAAGCTGCCCCTCAAGAAGTGGTTTGTACCAGCTTCGTTCCTCTCACTATTGTTTCCTCCCACAGTAGCAGACCTGCCCATGTTTGGTTCAACAGGCAACTCCTCCTCTACCTCATGCTTCCCCCTTCCTTGGGCACAGACCCCAAGTCCTCACATGATCTCCAGCAAGCAGTCCTTGCTGGGTTCCTGACCTCACACCTCAACAAGTAGTCATGCTGGTTTTCCATCTCTTCACTCAGGTGAGAGCGATTTGGCAGGAGGATACTCCTGAAACTGCAGAAACTGAGGTCCAGCTGTCTCATGGAGGGGAGCAAGCACGCTGTTCCAGCCAAGAGAATGGGCTGGGGGACTACAGCCCTCTCAGTCCTCCACCTCTTCTGGGGTTTTGTCCTGGAGAAGATAGATTGTCCTGCCTCCCATGGATGGTATCCCTTACACACCACACCAACGAAGTACCGCGGTAGCTGTGGGTGCCATGCTGGACAGATATCTAACCCTGCACAGTGTATACTGGAAGAAATGGTTACAGAGTGCAGAAGATAAAACCAGCATCCATGTTGCGTACAGTGGTGGTGTGAAGAGGCACCTAAGCTACTGATGTCATTTACCCCGTTGACCTGTGCCCCATGGAGCTCAGCCCAGACCAAAACAGCCTGTTTCTCCTTCTTCAGATTCATCTCTCGGTGTTTTTCTCTGGCACCATCTCCTGAATGTGTCACAAGAGGGGCAAAACCAACCTTTTTTTTTTTCCCCCCTCAAACATCTCCATTTGCTAGCTCACCTGGGTAGGTGCTGAGGCAATACAACAGTGATGTCCTCCTCCATGCTGGCTTGTGCTGTGGGCTGTGGCTGCTTGCAGTGAACCGTGGCCAGGGGCAGACCGCCGTCGCTCCACGGCGCATCGCAAGTCGGAAAGTCTTTCAAGACATGTCTCTCCACAGTCACTTGCCAAGTTACAGGAATAATCAGCAATTCATCACTCGCAACAGTCCACTGTATCTATATCCCATCTAACGGTTTCCCAGTCTGCTGTTTTATTAATCCCTAAGAGTGCATCAAGAATTTGTCTTGGATCCTTTCCCGAAGAAGGATGCTGGCTGCCAAGAGGATCTCCTCACATATGGGCCTCCAGTCCCCTTACACTCACACATGCATGTTCCCACATGTCCGATGAATCAAAAAGCCTAGAAAAGAGTGGGCAGATTCTGTTGAGGTTACTGTACTCGGCTGCACTTGTTGAAGTTAGAATTACAGATTTATTGAAAAAGCACCGACAGTTGAATTTAAATTTGATTTCCTCTGGCAGCACAGTCAATGGGGGTATTTTTTTCCTCACAGAGCCATAGGTTTCTTAACCGTAATACTTAGCAAACATGAGATTGGTTGCCAGGTAAATTGCTTCCTCACTCATCCAGCTCTCCCTCTGCATCACATTCCAGCAGCCCTCAGGCTCTGGGACAGGAGAGGGTAGAATTCATCAGCAGGTCCCTTTTGGGGCACTTTGAACCTCTTAGAAACAGTAATCCCATGTTAGTGTCCCCAAATCTATCGCACAGATTATTGAAGGGTTTTATCAAAGCTCCTGCTAAATTCCTGTGTATAGATACAGAACTCTGGCCACCGGCAGCTCTCCTTCTGTCTCTGCGAGAAGCAGCGTGCAGAAGAGGACCATGCGGTGCAGGGGGAGGACGTGTGGGGCTCACCCTATGGGATGCCCACAACGCTTACGGGCTTCTGCCTGCAAGGGCTTCTGATGCCTGAGCAAGCCTGGGCTTCATTTCACAGGGTGGGTTTTTAAAGCATCATTTGGTAATTTCCATTTTGGTTTCATAACAAAACCAGCTCTACATCCAGGCTTGGTTAGTCTTAATTCCTAGTATTGCTGGTATTGTGCAAGGGGATGTCGTGATTATACTTTCAGTGGTTTAGTCCAGGACTAACATTGAATTATTCTACTATTACTCAAAGACACACATACACAAGGCTCATAATTAATTCCATTTGCTCTTGGTGATCAAAAATTCTGAAGAGGGTAGTGGAGGAGCTGAATAGTTTTGAGTAATTTCTTAGGGACATTTTAGTATGAAATATTTTCTAATGAAATGTGTCATATTGAAGCTTGGGACCAGCCAAAAGTGTTTTCCCTGTACCACAAGAATTTTTGAGATTTCAAAAATTCTGTCTGTTCTCTGTCAAGATACAGTGTAGGAATACAAAGACCAACTCCAAAAATGAAAAAAAAAGTCAACTTGAGTCACATTGTGTAGTTTCTGAGTTATTAGAATAGGTTTTTTTACTTAATCTTATTTTCTTTTTTTTTTTTTTTTGGTTAGTGTTTGAAGCTTTTTTGGGAAAAAAAAAATCAGAATAGTCACTATGATCCGAAAAATGAAGTTTTCTGGATCAAAATAGTCAAATATGGTGCTGACAATTGTGAAAGCTTTTTCCAAAGCATTTACGACCAGGCTACTCATTACCACCGTATCTGCTTTCAAATGGGTTTGGAGTGCTTGGGGAAACAATAAAAATAAAAAACAACAAAAACCTCCAAAATAAACAAAAATGGAAAAGGAAATAAGAGTTGTTCAATGAATTGCTGACAAAGTCTATTCAAGATATCCAAGGCACAACATCTGATTCCATTCTGCTTCACATCACATCAATATTCTGCAGCCAAAGCTGCCTATTTCTACCGAATGCTACAAAGACCATATTTCCATGAGGGTCGGTTGAACTGTGGGGCGTATAAGAACCAGACCAAAAATGCAAAAAATATGGGATACAAACAGCCAAGGCAGTAGAAGATAACTCTGTGAGTTGAAACTTTTTCAAAAAGATGTCAAGAAAGTATGTTTGCCTCAGCAGTCTTTATACTAGACCAGAAGTAATCTGTCCCCCAGACCCAGGTTGAATCTAGCACAAATCCATATCATATGCTCAGTCTGACTTGAGGAAATGCGCTTTGTTGCTCATCCCTAATCCAGCTGAAATTGAGACTGCCAAGTTAGCGCACTGTCTGGTATAAAGAGCTTGCACGGCTCTTTCAGGCTGAGGCCATCAAAATGCAAGGCAATATCACACGTACACTGCCTCATTGCAAAGCATATGATTTTAATAAAATGCTTCTAGTGTTCCAGCACACTGTCAAATCCCAAGCTGAAAATTTGGAAGTACCTGTCTAATCACTGAACACAGAAATGAATTCACAAGTTCTGTGCCTAACATTACAGCAAAAAAAATACCACCTAGTGCAGACGGCTGACAAAAATATTCCCTTAGCCCCTTTGGAAGAAACCCGAAGTGAAGACTGCAAAAACCTTCCTTCCTCTGTTCATTCCTGGAATGTGAAATGACAATGGAAGGCTTTTGCAGCCATGCATGAGGCAGATTTTAAAAAGAAAGTCTGTATGTTTCCCCTGGGAAAGAATACACAATTTCCAGTCAGATTGCATTCGCACAGGCCAGGAGACTCTGGCAGCGGGGCGACACAAACGCAAGGTTAGAAAACAAAATTCAAGTAAAATGCAAAGTGTGAAAAAAGACAGAGGAGGCGGTTAAAAGGAAAAACCTGTATAAGTAGGGAATGTATTTTTAAAAACAAGCTGTGTTTTCTGGTTTATGGCTATATGGCGTAGTGGCAGCTGCTTTCCTTCCCCCTCTTGACTGCAGCGGGCTGAAGGCGGTGCGGGAGGAATTCTGAACCCCAGGAGCTGGCAAATATCCCCAGGTCTTTGCAACACAAAACAAAAGGAGCGGGTCATGAAACATCATTCAAAATTGCCACCGATGCAAGAGAAAGCATTTTTGTGCTTGGTGTTCTTGTAGGGGTGCAACTTCAGATCAGAGATAGTGTGCAGGAGGTTAGCAAAATCCTGTGGCTCTGACGTTGATGCTTGATATGAGAAAATGCACAACACCGTGACAATGGGAATAGGGGATAAAGTCAGAGCCATTTAAGCAACTCCTGGTAAATCAGTGCCTAGCTAAGATATATCTTTTGGCGTATCGCATGTCTGTAGCACAGCTAAACGTCATCATGTTCTTTTTAATGAATGGATACAGTTTTGATAGGATCCTATGGATATTTTGCATGTAAAATCAATCAATCAATCAATAAATAAATCAACGGATGGGGAAAACAAGGTTTTGCTAACAACTGCTAGGGTTTTCCCATAGTTTCCTAGGAAAACAAGGTTTATGCAATCGCTTTTGAACCTTTCATATGAGATCATCCGTATTTGGTAGCACTGGGCAGTCAAAGAGTGCATCTGTGCTGGCTGGACCACCACGGCATCGCCAGCTGCAGGAGGAGGAAATGAAAAGTATCTTTATTTATTTATCCCCACATAGCTGTTGGGAAGCGGGTTTCATCAGGTTAGACTTGACTACAGGTTTGCTACCATCAAAACTCTGAACACCTTCATGTCAAGCATGCAGGGAGTCTCTTGTCAGCTCTCAACCCATCTACGCCTGCACGGTACTCTGCCAACGTGTTGCCAGCATATAACCAGCATAGCATCCTATAACCAGCAACACCATTCTGGAAGGCTAGAAAAAAAAACCCTGACTTTACTTTTGGCACTTTGAGCTGAAAAATGACAAGAAATTTAGCATTTGCTTCTTATATGCTCTGTATGGGTCCCAGAGGAGACCCAGGCCGAGAGGTACAGGGTGGCCAATCCACTCCAGAAAGGTCAGAAACTGCTTTGCAGCATTTGGCCTCTGGGTCAGGGATTGCTCCCTGGAGCAGTGAAGCAGAGCCAACTTCAGGAGTAAGGAACCAAAAAGATATACTTGAGACCTGTGTTTACAATACAAGAAGAAACACGTCAATGAATGGATTAACCACAGAGTTGCAATAATCAAAAGCTGCAAATGATAACGATGTCCATAACAGAGGAAAAGGTGAATGGCAGGTCATTTTCAGGTGCCCTGATGTGACTGAATAGCTGCTGCAGATTTCATTGCAGGCATTTTGTGGTTAGGGTTTAGCCTGAAGTTTTGCCATCATACTTTTTACAGATTACATTCACAAACGGAACAAACCGTGTCAATCAGGTTTTGCAAGAAAAGATGATCTGTGCAAGAGCTAAGTGGGACTGTCATAAGGTCCCAAAATATACTATTACACAATTTATCAACAAATAATTAGCTCAGCGGCTACTGAAACAAAGTAACTGGTGGACTCTTGTCTTCATGAAATGAGTTATTATTTCCTACTTCCATCTCCATATGGATTTCTTGAAAGAGGTCTCCAGCAGAGATGTCGTGTTGAGCAGGTGTGAGCTAGAGATTTTCCTTCCAAGAGCCTGTGCCGGAGGGGAGAGGTGGTGGGATTTGACTCATCTGCCCAAGAGAGGGTACAAACTTGCAGCTCCCCAGGGATTTTTTTCCTGCCAGCCTGCAGTCTGTGTTAATTTCCTTAAGTGTGATACTAAAAAATAGAGCAAATATGTAGTATCTGATGGAGCAATGGTAGGACTAAGCAGGAAACCTGCTGGAATTTACAAATTGTCTGTGACAAGCGAACACAACGCCATGTTTCATGGAAACAGTGAATTGGACACTTGCCTGATTCAGCAAAGAAGCTGTCTTTATAATTTGCATTTCACCTAAATTTTATCTGTCCCCTAGTTTTATTTCCAAGAAGTTGGCTTTCAATAGACTGGTTTTTTTTCACTCTCTCCAAGCTTCATTTCCATTCAAATAATTTTTTAAATTAGAATTTTTATTTATCAGTTGTCGAGTATAAGAACTAATTTGATTCAGCATGAAACATAGTTGTGACACAGAACAATGCTGAAGGGTTGAATCAATAGCGAAAGCTGAACAGCTAGTCTTCAATTCACATTAAAAAAAGATGAAACTTTCCAGTCTATGGAAAGTAGAGTTGGCATTTGGACAGTGAAAGGCACACAAGTAAGGTGCTGTTTCTAAAAGACATTATCAGGAGTCCGAATCTTAAGAAAAATAAATAAAATACTGCTTGTGAAAGTCAAACCCACAGAAAACATACCCAAGTCCAAGATGTACTCCATCTGGGGATCCTGGAAAGGAAGAGGGGGTGACGGGCAGGGGCAAATGTTTTGAACATGCTTCCAACTATTGGCCAAAATCTCGTTATGCAGCTGGCCTCTGTCTTCATGTTCCTCCGTGATTAGGGCCAAATGCCATTGTATGCAATCACTGGGTTGTATATTCCAGAGGTATTAATCTAAAGTAAATGTCTGGTAAACTTTTGTGGCTGCATTTCATTGCTGGAATGTTGGCAGAGCTGATTTGGAGGACTGATAGACAGATGTTCTGTTTGCTCCCAGATAAATCTGGTGGTTTTGCTTAGCAATGCAAAGATGCACTATTTATAATGCATGGACACATCTGAAACCACACAGAGCCCTTATGTGTTCTTGTTCAATAAAACTGCTTAGAGGAAGAGATGAGCCATCGCACCTTAACCTTGCGTAGTACCACGTCTCCTGGTGGAAATGGAGCCGCTCTAGCCAGAGTTGTTTGGGAGAGAACAGAACCAGCTATGTGATATCCCTTCATAGTGTTTAAAAAGTGGTTGTTATAAAAATGTGAGTGCATGCTTCTGATTCTTCACTGTACAGCAGGGAATACTGCACTTGGCAACGCGGATGGGAGATACAGTTGGGACTGATTAGAAGTGGTTGAAAGGTTTCCTATTTGTTGCTAGAAAATCACTGTGGATTAGACCAGTAAATGAGACAAAAAAAACCCAACCTAAACCCAAACCCCCCTAAAGCCCAAACCAGCCTCCAGAAAAGTGTTAAAATGGCTGTGTTTTGTATGAAGAGGGGTTTTATTTAAATACAAATGTAAAGTCTTGATAGTTGGATTAATCTTTAAAAATTATATTTTGGGCTTCAGGAAATTGCAACTAAAGAAAAATGACAGCAAGTATTTTTACTGCAGTAAGGGGAAGATGTATAGAGAGTTGACAGACTCAAAAAGCATTGCATAGTGCAATTTCTGGAATTCACTGAGTCTTAAGGAGAAAACAGGAAAAAAATACTGAAAAGCAAGGAAGAAATTCTAAAACTAGACGGTGGACAAGGCTATTACACCATGTCTAGATGAATCACTGCATGAAAAATGCATCTGTGACAGATGAAGCTAAAACTACAAGACTGCTTGGTACAAATTACAAGCATAGAAGAATTAAGAGTAACATGGGCCAGATTTTTTGATCACATAAATGAAGGGTGCAACAGCCTGTAAAATCTATTCAACGTGAGCTTGATTTAAATCCAGTTTTGATCACTGGAAAGATAACAGTGGACTTGGCATCAGGCCCAGGTGCCAGCCTCGTAATTTGAAATATAGACTGCGACAGTATTTGATAAGTATGTTGTGTAAAACCAAGAATGACTGATATCATCTCAATACAGCCCAGTCTAGGCTCCATATTCAGAGCGGTGAAGAGGGAGCACCTGTTCAGCTGCCCCAGCTTGCCAGCACGCCTGACTGCAGGGACCAGTGGGGACCCAGGGAGGACAACCAACGATGTCACTGTGAAAGTAAAGTATTCAGCAAGGACTTCACCACCTGGTGGGCATGGATGAATTTCACTGTTATGCACAAAATGGAAACACTCTGTGTATATTTTAAATGAAAAATTATGGCATGGTTACCTTGTACCTGACACTGAGACCTTCAATGGAAGAAGGTTTACACAAGCTCCCTCCATGGGCAGGAAGTTAGGACCTCCAGAGACATGAACTCAGGGAGAGATAATACACTGTGAGAGCTACTGTTATCAAGTAAGGAAAAGAGAAGAGGGCTTAGCGGCGACAGCATTAATCCTAGCTTTGGATTACATTCACTTTTCAGCTCATTTGCTCACATGCCCCCTCTTAAAAATACACATTGTGGTACTTGTTATTGTTGAAATCCATTTTTCTCTTTTAAGTGGGGAACTTTGTTGAGCAATGGTGGAACTGAGGTTAAAAAACATCGTAGTTAATATTATTCTCTGGAGTTCACGGAAAACAAACATCACAGGGCTGTAACCAGATAAAATGGCTATGCTACAACAAAAGAGAAGCTAAGCATCCGGTGTGCTGATCCAGTCTGTGTGCACAGAAGGTCCAGTGCGTGTGCTTACTCCGTCATGACTGACCCTACCAATCCGACAGAAGGGACTCAAGCCTCTTCTGTACATCCAGATAGTGTAGTAAACTCTGTGAAGACAAACAGGCTCCTTTCTATCATCACTGAAGGCTCCAGAGGAAAACCCTAGGAATCATTTTCAAAGCAAGCCATCCCATTCTGTTTGTAAACACTGAAATAGCCAGTGTGCACTGAGAGGACCTCTGTTAGAAATGCCCTTCCTCAAGACCAGCTGAATACCTGCACATGAGCCAATAACAGACTGAAAACTTCTCCACAGAAAAGACAAATCACAGGTTAATAAGAGTTCTGTATCAGGTAACAGACGTGTGCGGAAGCCTACAGACCATGCCCAGCTCCGCTGATGGCCACCAGTACCATTTCTCCTACAAGCTCACCGTTTCTCCTGCAAAGACCCAGCAGTAGGATTAGATCCTCCAGGCACTTCAAACCAAGGCACAAGAGGGACATAACAAAAGACTTACAAATACAAGCCCCTCTTTTGCCACAGGTCTTTCCTAGATGAGAGAAGGTGAATTTCCAAGGTTTGTCCAAATCCAAAGTGTCTTGTTCATGGCCACACTTGGGAACTGAAGGGCAGGGTTCATTCAGAAACACAGTTGTCAGACTCACGCTGTATCAAATAGTTTTACAAAATATCATTTCCCTTTTATACAATTTGCAGAAACAGTTGGTGGCAAATATTGAAAATAAATTGGGTCAACATTCGTTCATTTGGTTAAAATGATGTAACAGAATTTTATGCCACTTTAATAGGAAAATCCTGAAGTAACAGCAAGTTTCATAGAACATTAATTTTTCTAGCTTATGAAGTAATTCTGGCATTGTTGCATAAAGCTTAAATTGGTAGCACGGGAAAAACTTCATCAGCACTAGGCTTAATGAGAGAGTTGATGCTTTCCTAATGCCTCTCATATTTTGCAAGTTTGTTGCCTGTCAGCCGTCCAGGTTTACATATCTAGGAGTAATTTTTGTCTCTTTCTAGTAGAACAATTTATTCCAGGCCCTTATGCCTATTTCTCGATCACTCTTTTTTTTTCTCTCTGTTTATTTCCACACTCAAAGTACAGCACCAGTTCCAACCTTTGACATGGTTAAATCAGCCACTAAATCCGGTGTTACAACTCACACACTGCTGTCTGTAGCCCTTGGTGTTAAAGCCTTCCTAGACACACGGGCAGTGAAAAAAATAACGTATTCACGTTAAAAAAGGGGATGTGGAAAATCCTGAGGTTGCAAAGTTAGTCCTTATGTGTGAAGAAATAACAGAACTGTTGTTTTCTGTGTAATTCCAATTACACTTTTCTGTGTGCATGCATGATGGTAAGTACCTGGTCCCATACTCCTTTCTTCCCCATGGGAGCCCTATTTAATTTCATGTACAAAAAGAATAGCAATTACCCAAAGGATTGCTCTATGATTTCTTTTTACTGCTGTAATTCAGTCTGTGGTCCAGCCCACCTTGCAAAATCAGGACTGAAGACTGAATTGTTATCTTTCTTATTGGTTTATGTATGGAGCTCATGACAGGTCTGTGGAAGCCTCTCTCCAGCATGAAAAAAAATAGCCTTCAGAGCGCTCCAGTCAGATTAGGCAAGTAGTATTTTTGCTTTGCACCTAGACAGCTGGAAAAAATAATTATCTGGAGGGGTTTTTCTCTCTCCACTGACTAGAGAGGAAGCCAACATGACAAGTATAACTTTTAATAGCTTAATATTAGGTAAGATTTCTTGATCTGACCAGCATCATTGTGCTAGTTCTGTGATGCAGATAGAGCGAAGCAGCAGCTCTCCTGGGCAACATGTAACCCTTTAGAAAAGAGACAGACTTCTCTCTTCAAACTGTCTCCATCCTCATTCGACAAGCAGCTCTCAACTTCAGCAGCGAGGCAAGTGTCTGCCTTACAAGGGCCTTCTCTGCCCTTTACAACCCACCAGCATCAATGATCAGGGTCACTGGTGGATTAGGAGCTGATTCTCCCACTGTCTCTGCTCATAGTATTCACTGTCAAACCCTCAGAACTCTAAAATTAGTAAAATATGTGTTAAGAAGTGAAATTTCAGGTCCTAGCAAGCTGCAACACCAGTAATATCTCAGGATGCCAATCACCAGGACAGCCCTACAGATCTACCAAGGCATTTCCTTTCATCATGGTCCTCAGTAAAGGATTTAAGTCACCTGCTTTAAATCCACTTACTTCATTTCATAGTTTAGAGGACCACGACACTCAGCTGCTGTCACAAATTCATTTCAAACTCTTGCTGAGGTGGCCCTGGAACAACTGCACGGGGAGGATTACCGGTAGCATTGCCGGGAGCAAGAGCTGCGGTGGTGCCTGCCCGCTGCCTCTGCCCCACACCGCCCAAGGGGGAGCAGCGAAACGTGGCATCCTGGATCACATATACAAGAGCTGTCTCTAAGACAAGGGTGACAGATTGCTACCTTTATGTCCACCTCTACAACGAATGATAAGGCCGTGCCTTTTTGTCAGGGGGCATGGCTTTGCAAGAGGGCAGATTCTTTCAAATCCTGTGGCAGCGTTTGCAACATTTAGTTGATCAACAAGGCTGGCATTAGCATTTGTGCAGAAAAAGGGTCATTATCACGACTTACTTGCTCAGGTAGAGCTTTACAGATGCTACCTTCCGTTAGTATCATTTAGTTATTGGCTGAAATCCACTTCTGTGCAACTCTGTAAAAATCAGAGGTACCTCTTAGAGCGTGTAAGCCTGGAGGGTAACTGCTGAGCACATATTGTACTTGTACTTTACACAAGAGCAAATACCATCCCATAGGCATTAGCTAAAGTACCCTGAACACTGAAAGCAGATGTTAACAGAACTCTCGTTTTCTAACAGTCTTCTCTGTATTTCAGTGAAAGAATGCAAATATTATATCCCTTTGGCTCAAAACGTTAATGAACTAACAGCAGAAATACTCTTTATAATAACCCAGCACTCCTCTCCTTGCTATCATAATCCTGATTGTAAATGAGGACCATAGTCAGGTGACGCAGTCCTTTGAGATTATTCTTTTCAAGCAAAAATGAGTCATTTTTTCCTGTTGCCACTCTAATAGCTGGCACTTTCTGGAGCAGACCCACTGCAAAAGATTGGAAAACACATGACACGTTAACCTCTATATTTGAACGAAAGTGCTGGGCTAGTGAGAAGTGGTGGATAGGCTGTATTTGTTCTGTCAGTTTTACAGTCAAGATAGTCACATAGACCATGACAGTATAAACCTGTTCACAGAGTAGGAAAGGCCTCAACAACAAAGGAAACAAAATATAACAACTGAGGCTGTAGCTGCGGTCTCGTTCAATAACCCACTCAACATCAGAAAAACAATGATTTGGTTGATTTCAACGGGAAGAGGATAGGATACAGCAGACAAAGGTCCAGTACACAGCAAGGAACAAAGAGCCTAACTCGAATAGAAAATCTGACAAGTCTGGAAAAGCTGACCAAGCCTTGAGGATCTACATGTGCTTTCCATTTTAATTAGATGCCTGCATGTTGGAGAGCTGATTGATCATAAGTCCTTGTAGGAGCTGCGTGACTGCAGCATCCGTCTTGCTGATCACTTAAAATATATCACATAACAACTCCTAGATATTTTGCTGTGCTTGGCATAGATACATAGATAGATACAGCAATCCCTGGCCCAACATCTCTGCCTTGTGAAGTAGTCATTTTGCTCATTTTCAGCCACTACAGATTGCAGCCTGTTAAATTCGGAACAAGAAAACAGAGAAATGCGTGTATGTGAAATACGCTGACCTTCATGTAATTCAGCCATCGCACTGTGACCATCAGAGCACACTTCTCTTTAAGCATGTGAGGAATCACACTCATGTCACTGCATCTATTCAAACCTTCCCTGGGTTTACATTGCATTGGTCTGTAGGAGCGACTTTAAGCTGCATCGAGAGAGAAGGGCTTGAAATTTTCCCCTGTATTCCCACATCCACCCAGGATACGAGGAACATAAACGCCTCTCAAGTCCTATGATGAAAACAAAAAATCTATCCTCCTGATGTGTCGGGCCGGGGGTTACCCACTGAGCCCTGCAGCAGGCCAGCTTTGCTGCAGACAAGCTGTGTTTACAGAACAGAGGAGTTCGCCTTCGAAAATCAGAAGAGTACACTGTGTATTCAAAGATCTTCTCGTACCTGAAGGGGACACGCTACAGTTTTACATACGTACAACTTCTGAGATTCTCTTTCAAGTAATCACAGACGTGTTTCAGCAGCCAAATGCGAATTCCTTCTTTTTCTTCTGACATTTGGATCTGTGAGTGTTTACTTAACAGGGATTGCTTATAAAATAGTGCAAAATCCTAAGGAAGCACATTAAACCCATGTAACCCGGAGCAAAAGCATTTTGGCAGGAACAGAACTACATACCTGGGGGTACACAGGTGCAGTGCAATGGACACGGGAGTGAGCGCTCCTGGTCTGACCCCAGCCATCCCAGAGAGTCCTTGCACAGGGCCTGGGCAATTCCTCTCTTCCCTCAGCTGTTTTCCCTGTAAGACAAGGACAAGACAAGGTCCAAATCAACGGACACACAAAAAGTGATCTTTGCGGCACAGTCCAAGAGACAAGGGAAGCATCTCACCTTAATCAGAACGCAGAGGGAAAACCTTTCTTGCTCTTTACAGAGGAAGGGAGGAGAGCCGTTCTTTTCCTCCCACTCTCTCCCACCTTCACCTCTGAAGATTATAACATGTTTACTCACAGTACATAGGTTCTGCAAGAGTTAGTTAATGTTTGTACAATATTTTGTTCATGAAGAACACCATAAAAGTATTATCATTATATGGAAAAGCTTACTGCAAATGTTACCCACGGCAAGTGGGATAAACCAAAAACTTCAAGATGGGATGTGACTCATATGCCTATAATGATAGCCCTGGAGATTCTGCTGCTTTCAAATACAAGCATCAGATATCAGATGAAGATTAATAATTGTAGCCCTGTTCTAAGGAAGACAGAAACGCAGAGTGACTCGTGTGTGCAAGTACAGAGGAATCAAGAGTCAGCACTGTTACAGATGTCCCCAAAATAATCCAAAATCATTAAGACTTTGCAATCACTTTCCACCAAGCATCAACAATTCACAGAGTTAAAACAAATGTTACATAAACAAACAAATGTTGAGATTTTTTTTTTTAAGATATAATGATGGGTTGTTCACAAACACATTCAGACTTTGCTAGAAGATACTGGCTGAAAATATAAAATATGTTGCTTATTTACATAAAGAGACATTTTTAGCTTGAATTTTAAACCCATTCAAGTCAATGACAGCTGCCAATTTTAGAAACAGACCAGTCAGGCCTACTGAAGAAGCAAACCTTGGCCTGCCTGGCACATCAAGTAACAATCAAGAGCTCAAATACACAAGCATTACCATAGGATAAGAATTTCATATGCATTTGCAGATCTCCTGTAACTCTCCGCTAACATGTACACTGCAGGCAGAAAAGGAAAGGTAATTTGAGTTAACCTAACCCGCTACCATTGAAGAAGCTACGCTTGCATAAATCACATCCTGGTTTGCAGGAGAAATATAAAGCACACACGAATTCCCATCATGTATCAGCTGTTGTATGAAGATCTGTTACTCAGTGATAACCTGTTTTGCTATGTCCTCCATTAATATAGCACATCTGAGTTTAATTTGCCGTAAAATCTCTCCTCAGCAACTTCACCTCTGCTCAAATACACTTGTTTATAAACATAAAACGTATTCCTATATAAAATATAAAGATGAGTTTAGAGGAGTTGTGATTAGGTCTGTAAGCAGTAATCACAACCTGCCAGCCGTACAGGACATTGTAGCAAGTGGATCTTCATATTTCACAACAACAAAAGAAAGATGATTTTTGTGGTCCTTTATGGAAAACCTGTGCCTGTCCTTCAGTGTCCCCACATCCCCACTAGGAAATTTAATTGAAAGAAAAGAAACAAATTTGTTTAATTTGATCTCTGCCACTGTCTGCTCCTGCTTCAGGATAAATGGAGAAATGCGAGGAACCCTATAACTTTTCTAGCATGGAGCAATTTGGATGACTCGTTATACTTCTCTTTAACAATACCAATATAATTTTTGTTTAGTTTGTGCGTCTGTCTCACAACATCTAGCCACTTTCTTGAAAAATATACAACCTTGTTACTGCAGCTCCTCAGGCTGTCCATCAGTGCTCTCAGATCTGCTAGGAGCACTTCAAATGCCACAACCAGTTGGTAAGATAGCATATACTAAAATCTGCTTTTTGTATGGTATTGCCTATGAATGAGACTCATCTCAAATACTTTAGGCACCTCTTTAGTGTCAGGCAATTGTCTGGGCTCCATTTTCAGACAGAAGATCGAGTCAAAGGTCTCCAAAATGTAATTTAGCTCTCTTCGGTAATGATAGACGGGGCCAAGAAACCAGCATAAACCAGACAGGAACATGAACAGCTGAGCCAACTGACAGTGGTGTAATTAAAACTTTCCTGACACAAACAGTTGTCTCTGCATAGAAGTGTGTGTTAATACCTTAAGACTACTGTCTTACCCGATCAGGTCAATTTACCATAAAGTGACACCCACCCAAAAAAAAAAAATCCTGAAGACAACATATACATTTGGTGAAGATGCAGACAGTTCTTCCAACAACCCAAGAAATCCAGTACAGCATTTTTCAGGAATGTGCAGAGAAGCTGACCCAGCTTTGCATCACCAGGCAGCAACACGTGACAGCTTTGAGGTTCTGTTGTGCTGGCAGTGACCATGTCATAATTTACCAGTTCCTGTGTAGGACTAGGAGAAGGAAGGAGAAACATATGTGTACGTATGCATGCATACATGTGTAACAGACACATTTGCCCTCTCCCATCATCGTATCTTCATTTTAACTGCTCTGAGAATCCCAGAACAGTTTGAGGTTTTTTTTCCTTTGTGGCATGGAGGATGGGAAAGTAAATCAGACTCTTTCCAGTCATCTCACAAACACAGGTGGTAGATGGCACTTTTTTTCAATCCTTAAATTGCTTCTAGAAAAGAATGCTTTCAAAGTGCAGTTCTGTAGTATTTGTGGATGCATGTCTAATATGCAATGGTGAGGGTAAAGATCACTTTGCTACTGGGCAAAACGTCAGTTGATTGGACATCTCAGTGCTGAGCTAAGCCCCAGATTTAGGATTTAGCCTGCATTTCAAAACAACTGTGTAAAATTTAGTCCTTTTATAGCTTTATTTTGATAAGACTTCATTCTCCTAATCAGTCACATTGTTAGAGTGGCACTTAAAAGAAACTGGAGCTAGCAATCTGACAATTGCAAGATCCATATAGGTCATTGAATCACTAACTTTAAATGAGTCACCAACAATATAGCACACAGTAGTCCATATAGGTCATTGAATCACTAACTTTATATGAGTCACCAACAATACAGCACACGTTATCTAAAGGTAATGTTTGGTAAATGATTTTGTTTTGACAGGGAGACATATTCCTCATTGTTGATTCTCTAGGTGGTGTTTTAATTGTAAGACATTAGTCTAGCGTTTGCGCAGTGCCTTCTTCCAGCTCAGGTTCTGTTGAACGAGCTAATCAAAGCAAGCGTCCTCATTGTTGATTCTCTAGGTGGTGTTTTAATTGTAAAACATTAGTCTAGCATTTGAGCATTGCCTTCTTCCAGCCCAGGCTCTGTTGAATGAGCTAATCAAAGTAAGCAGGACTTCCAGTGACCAGCTCTCAGCCCATGGACTGGTTATTTTTGAAAGAAATTCTGTCTCCGATCTTCTAATCCTATCCACAAACATAGGTCTCCTTTGATTCTCTAGGTGGTGTTTTAATTGTAAAACATTAGTCTAGCATTTGAGCATTGCCTTCTTCCAGCCCAGGCTCTGTTGAATGAGCTAATCAAAGTAAGCAGGACTTCCAGTGACCAGCTCTCAGCCCATGGACTGGTTATTTTTGAAAGAAATTCTGTCTCCGATCTTCTAATCCTATCCACAAACATAGGTCTCCTTGTTTTCCTGTGTGCACCCAAAGCTGGGGAATAAAAAACTGCTGAATGTAGTTTGAAATGGTTTTGGACAGAACCTGGACAAAAGGTGCCACGGTTTCAAACTAAGTTTTTTGAATAGGCTAGATAAAAACCGACCTTGAATTTGAGCTATTTTGACTGTAAACTGGATTTTAACTTAAAATGTTATGGGCTGGACTCTGGAAGCACAGATGACAACTAAGTGACTAAATCCCCCAGAAAATGGGCAGGAGTTTGGTGCTACATTCCCCTATATGACACTAAACAACTCCTACTAAGTCTTTCTATTAAGCACCCAATAAAACCTTTTGTTTTCTGAACTTCATTTTCTTATCTGAGACTTCTCTTGCAAAATTAGTTGAAAACGTTGCTCCAAGTGTTGGAGATTTTCCTCTGTTTCTTCTTGGAAATGATAAAAGCGAAAAAAATCCACAAGATCTTCATACACAGCTGGTGGTTATCAGCCTGCGGTGAAACTTTTGCAGGGATGTATACCATCTGACGGAAGTCAGCCCTGGTATTTTAGTTTGACTTTGGGTCAGTTCCCTCGTATGCAGCCTGCAAGGCAACTGATTCCCAGCCTTTTTGTCTTCTCATGAGTGAGCCATGTTGGGACCTCCCTATGAGCAGGACCTACCATCACCCTCCTTCAACTGCTGCTGAGTGTCCAAACTACCCTCAAAGGCAAGGGGCATTCAAAGCACCTCATATTTTACACACTGAGCCCCACAAGTGTCAGAAAACATACTTTAATCTGTAGCCATCCGTACCTTTCTTGCCATATGTGTTAGCTCACCTGGTTAGGTTCATGACCTGGAGCACATTGTAAAGGAGACTGTTTATCTTCCTACACATGGGATATTGATAACACCCTTGGTAATATTGCAATGAAACTTTCTACTACAGTTGAATTATCCAGCAGTAGAAACAGTCTTCTGCTCTGCTTTACAGGTACACTGTGCATTTGTTTCAGATGCACTTTTTACCCCATGGAAATCACTCTTTTCCTCAATAAATCAGTGCAGTTCTGCCTTACTTATTCATGGGGGCAATGAGAGGGGAGGGAAGTTGACCACCTTGATTTAATTTCCTCTCTGAAGTGGAGCATATTTTGATTAAGGGAGCCACGAGGAGACATTCCCTATAGGGACTCAATATTTGAAATTTAATTTCCTTCTTACTGAGCTGGATGTTGCTGTTGTTAGAATCAACAGACAGAACAGCTGACCAAGTGATGAAAAGACCTACCTGAAGGTGCTGTGACTGCAATTTTCATTTGAAAATTGCTGCTAATGTTTCATGGATTTTGTGAGAAAGAATTGCAGAATTTATTCTGCAGTAATTTTTAAATAAAATACATTAAGCCAATTTTGAAATGCGTAAGATCACCTACCTATGCAGACTAAATTGTACAGCAGTGTAGGAATAGGAAAATTCCAGGTGTGGGTGTTTAACTCTCATTTAATAACAGCTACTACATAAAGTTTTGGAGCCACAGCTCATACTATCTGTAAATAGTGAAGTATTTTGACTGGTCAGTGTGCAACAGATGCATACAACCCTCTTTCCTTTTGATCTAGTTCACAAGGCTACATTTTCCCTCTCTCTCTTCCTCTACACTGCCTGGGTGTTCAGCAAGTGTTATGTAGTGAAGTTAATTAAAAAGAAAAAAGGTGTATGCTAAGTCCACAAGAGCTTCCTCCCAGAGGGGGAGGCAGGCTTATCCCCATCCAGATAATTTTGTACTCAGAGTACCATGAAACTTCTTCACAGCCAGAAAGACTCTATGGTGTGCACCGCTGTAGGGGACCCGGCTGTACTCCGAGGTACAAGAGCTCTCCCTCTGCTCTGAGCCTCTGTGAGGTCACGCTTGACAATGACGTGTATTGGGAGCTTTCATGTAGGCTTGAATTAACTAGGGGCAACCTTAGCATTTGCTATTTTATAAGCACACATGCACTCAGGATTATTTATAATCAAGATGACTACTGCCAATCTAAGAGCATCTTGCTGTGCCACATGGTGCCATAAAATGTATATGATGCCCAGGCTGTAGAAGTAACTCACACAGTTAGTGGAACAGAAGTTTATTCTTTTAAGCCTTAACCAAATAAAGCACATAAAATATGCAAAATTTTTAATTCAATGACATTAATCTTACACTTCAGGATAAACACGAATTTCAGTGTCTTTCCAAACTGGCATGTTTGGAAATTATGTTGCATCCTGTTAGTCCCAATGGGGCCTAAGGAAAACACAGAAAAAACCTTTCACTAATTTAACAGGAAGTTTGGTATCTGCGCTATAGGAAAGATTCCTCAAATTTGCCCAAATTTACAAGACTATCGATAAAGGAGACAAAAAAAATACAGACTGTAAAATATTCAACTACAAAAGGAAGTATATTAAGTCAAGTAATGAATACAAAGGTTCGTTATTTAAATAAATGGGTGACTAGTTAGAGACAGGGGCTTATGTGGATAGTCACTTTTTCAACACCTATAAAGATTAGTTAATTGGTGTAAAGACAGGACAACACAGAGCTTTACCAAGTTTTCCCTTTTGACAACTAGATTGTACAAGAAGAAATTCATTACTTTCTCCATATCTCCTTTCTTCTACCAGTGAAAGTAAACTTAAAGGCAACTCTTGGACAGATTTTCCCTTAAGGCTCATAAAATAAAACCAATACTCAGGACAGATGCTAAAGTACATCTACTACTTTTATGCTTATCCTATTTTCTAGTGATGTGCCTAGTAAAGGCACATATCAGACAATTGACTGTACAATATTCTTTTTCATATTGCAAGCAAGTGCAGCAAACAGATATAATTCGTGCAGCAGAATATCACTAATTCACGCTAATGGCTGGTAGATGAATTGTGAATTACCATAGACTGCAAACTAATGAATAATCAAAGACCAGCAATAAGCAAGCATAAAGCTTCACATAATATACTTTGTTCATTAATGCTGATAGCCATCCTTAAGTTCTCTTAGTTATGTTAATAATTTAGAGGATTGTCCTGGTAAATGAAGTGTGGCAAATTTTGTACCAAATCCCACAATCCAAATAATAAGACTTTCACTACAACATCTTGCTCTTATATATTTTACCAAGACATAACAGAAGCTGCCAGATTCTTGCTGAGCAGCATAAAATGCACAGATAACAAGGCGGTGTTTCACTTGTGTCTTAAAAACTTTTTCTCCTTTTTTTCCTACCCAAGTTACAGGAAAATCACTTGCTCCAAATCATCTCCTAAGTAATATTGTCCTCCCAAATCTGAGTAGGTGAGCCCAGAGGGTAAACCTGGTAGGATCCTTTGCAATTTGTAAAAAATAAAACCCAGCCTAAGAAGGTCAAGTGGGTCTATCATACAAGTATTTGCAGCATCATGCTTTGGAAATGTGCTGTGTTACTGATATTTGAAGGGTTTGAGTTTGATTTTCTTTAATCACACACTGAAAAATCATTTGATTTCTCTCTGAGGTTTTCACATTGCCCCACTGCACCCAAACTAGAGGTCTTTCTCTTACCTTCTTAAGTATTCATTTTTTAATCTTTCCACCTATCATCTCATAAACTGCATGCTCTGCCTCTTGCTAGTCTGACATGCCTTTCAGCATTATTAAAAACAGTGAAGATTTAAATTGGTTCTTTGGAAGATACTAGGTTTGAGTTCACATTCATAAAATAGGGCTTCCACCTTTGATCACAAAGATTAAAGAAAAAAAAAGGTTGTTCTAGGCTTTGCAATCTTATTCTTAAAGCAAACAAATGCCAGTTGCATCTCAGCACTTTCCACACTGACCAAGTGCTGAAAATTTCTATGTTCAAACATTCACATAGTTATTTTGAGGATGACACAATATAAATGGAAAACTCTCTTATGGGTCAGAATTCTTATCTTGCTAAGCAAATACTTTATTAAGAGAATTTTCTAAGTAGTTCTATAGGACCAAAGATTCACATGGCTTGTTTAGGTTATTTAACTTGCAGTCCTTTTCATTGCTATATTATTCCTTGTCCTTAGCTGCTGAAAGAGGATATAACAAATGCCATGTCTTAGTGTTTGTGAGGCTTGAGGTCTGGAAAGGCTCTTCTTGGTTTGGATTTTTTTTTTTTGCTTTTTATGGATTTTTAGAACACCCAAGTTGTTTTTTTTTCATTCAGAGCCTGTCTTTTCATTTGTTGAGCTACAGCTAGATCCATAGTTTTTCCAGGAGCCCATCATTAAAACTGAAACTAGGTGAAACACAACTAGCTTAGACCAAGTGTCCACTGTTTAAAAAGGCTATTTTCTGGCAAGTGACTGATTTCCAGTCTGTGTCCTGGTGCATCCCATCCCCAGGTATTTTGTAGGAGGATGGGACACCCAGAGCACATTTCTTCTCCTGTTGTTTCATATCAACTCCTCTACCAGCACCCTGATACCTTGATACTTACAGCCTCTCTGGTGGCAGAGGAATTAACACATGGGTGTGATGTGAATATGGATTGTGTGGAAAGGGGAGATGAAAATGTATGTCATCTGCTACCTGTATCTCTGTCCTCAAAAGCCAAAAGAAGCTGCACAGGGTATCCCGTGCTTCCAATTTGCTTGCAGATTGGATTAAGAGAGACAGCAGCTGGTTTAATACCTAAAGCTGCAGTTCACACCATGGGCCCATCTCTTCTGGTCACTAAACCAAGGAGACCTTGGCTTGAGTGGAAGTTCCTTGGTGGAAGAACTTGTCTACTGACAGTATGTCTTGTCTTTGTCATCTTTCCGTGTCAGCAAAAGACTCCATAAAATTACAAATTCAAGTAATTATTTCCCTGCCTAGAAATAATCTGATATATTCCTACCTTTTGGGAAAAAATAGTTCTGCTGGAAGCTTGCTCTGTAAAACTATTCTTTGAACTGAATAAATTATTGTTATCCACAGCAAACGTTTAACATGTATTTCTGTTTGCTAGTCTAATTCCTTTAATCCCCTTCACTCTTGCTTTCCTCCTCTTTTAGTTTTCCACAAATGTGAAGACAGGACAAACTGCTGTGAGAAAACTTATGCCTGAGAGAACAGCAAAGAAATCCTCCAGAACAATCCCTGTGTCTGAAACTACCAATTTAATGCTTTCACTAAAGCAGGAGAAATTACAAATAACAAGTAGCAATATGTGTGAGGTACTTAACAGCATGCAATGAACGGTGTCGGTAGGGTTTAGATAGAAAAGGTCTAGGGCATCATTCATCTCATCCTAAGGTAGACATTTCAAATAGGTTTAAACCAGCAGAATCCCTTCCAGGAAATACGCAGCTCTCTTCACTCACTACCAAAAGTCCGAAGTGAATAGCACAGATGCAGATGTCTACATGGGATTTGTCTGAAGTTAGGTAAGGGAAATACCACCCTGAGGGCTTACATGACTTTTAGATAAAATAATCGCATGAACTCTCTAAGAAAAAATTACAAAACCAAAGAAATGATGGTCACTCAGAGTTCTAAGGGCCACAGTTCCTTGGAAAAGGTCCAGGATTCATTTAAATTGTCATGATTGAAACCATACTATGTAATCGCAGCTCCTCTGACCCTTACCTGTTGCTCAGGGGCTGGAGGTTTCCTGTTCCCACACCCTTCCTTCGCTGGTTTCATTTCCAGGAGGAGCAAAATCCTCTCCGATATTGCTCTGCAACAAGCATTTGTTTCCACAGCAGTGCTCGCTGTCCTCTTTTTTCTGCCAAACTGCCCCCTTCCTCTCCAAGACGATCCCTTTTCCACCCTCCAACCTCTTATTCTCCGGGCTGCTTCTTAACAAGTCTTCTGTCCCATATCAGCCTCTGCTTGTCCTCCTGCTTCTTCTCTCGTATTTCCATAACCATTTGGAGCTACCGGTTACAAGAAAGCCTTTGAGGGCTTTGGAGTTTTTCTGGATTTCAAACTTCTATGGCATTCTACTGCACCTTATAGCTTTTAAAAAACCAAGCAAACTTATCTGCCTGGTTAGCTAATCTCTGCTCCCTCAATTAGAGTCCATGTTGAGAAACTGTTGTCTAAATACAGCAGGCCTGTAAACTGATAAAATGCCAGCCTCCAACCGTAGACTTGAGAAATCTGAGGCCCAAGACACTTGGGACCCAACACTTTCTTCTACCTGGCCACAGTTTGGACAGGGGACCCACCTTAAAAAAAAAAGTGCCTTTTTTTCTCCGTTCTTTTACATGCTGTAGGTCATACTGCAATTATTTTTAGCAGCTTCCTCTAGCAAATCCCAAAATATATCTTTCAAAATCTCTTGATTTTCCATAAATGATGATGTACACTGTGACTGAATATGAAATGGGGTCTAAAACTGATGCTGTGATGAATTCTTTTTCTTGCCTTAGTCCTTGGTACCTGTAGGTACCAAACATTTAAATACCAAGCAGATGAAATCCCTGGTTAGAGTCTTTTCATGTCAGCTCCGCTGTAAATATTAGGCTTTTGCTGATGCTAAATAGTCTAAACCCTGAGTCAGCTATCAAAACTCCACAGCTCATAAGGGATCAGGCTGTGCTTAGTATCTCAACATTCATATCTGAATTGACTTACAGCTCACATTAAGTAAATATATTCTTAGCTCTGCCCATCAAACTCTGTTAAGAGGCATGGAAGCAATGATGAAACCTGTGCAGTAACTTTAGCTTTGTTCATCATCTGACTTATTTACTGTTGCTATGTAAAGTAATTTTCTGAAAGACTGCGTGAAAAATCACCCCTCAAAAATTGAAGGCAAAATACGTGCACGAAAATGCAAAGGGACGGGATGAGTCAGGGTGCCAGTGTGAACATCTTGCAGATGCACCAGCAACGTTTAACATTTAACAGACCAATGGAGACTTTAAGTTAATGCCCATTCTTCGAATGATGCTATAAAGGAAGTTGGCAGTTTTGGTTCAACCGTCATACAAAAAGGCCTCCACATCACTGAGGTCACCACTCCATCTAAGATTAACAGCCAAGTTACCTGCAGTTAGCAAGAGGAAAAAAGGTTGAAACCAAGGTAGTGAGCAACTTACCCCTGCAACCACAAAAGGTCCCTCAAGTAACAACTGCCAGGGAAGCACAGAAAGGCTGGATTTTTGTTCTTAATGCTTCATGTGTCCCTAAGATCAATCAAAAAAAAAAAAGAGGACGGCCTCTTTTTTCAGGGACTTATGCACCCAAATGGGCTCACAATTATGACATTCCCAGCTGAAGCTGAAAAACAAACAAGAATTTCCATACCAATCTTTCATTTACACATCCATCTCAAACTTGAGGAAAAACACCGAGAAGAAAAAAAAGTCTTGTCTGTAGCCAAGATAATGAATTCTATCATGCATCTTTCATTTACATTTGGTGATACGAAGTTTAAAAAATATATCATCTTCAATTATTTTGCAGGCAATATGGACACATAGAAAGCCAACTCCCACACAACCCATTTACGAGGCCAGCAATATTTATGACTAAAAAACCTTAGCAGAATTTAAACAAACATACGCTTTTCTGGGTGAAACTTGACATCTGTTTTTATTTTCTGATAATTTAACCTCAACAGTAACAAGAACAGATTCAGTGAGCTGAGTCCTCAGCTCTTGAAAATGAAGTCCATGGACCTAAGGCAATTTGAATGACCTAAGCCTGTGGCTCAGAGAGGTAATCCCTTCAAATCAAGAGCCACTTCATACTTGTGAGATATAGCCAGGTAAAGTCTACTCAGATGAGACATCTGTATTTTGAAAAATCAAACTTCTTCTTACTAAAGAGAGTATTGCCCTTTCCAGGCCAAGAATTTTATAGCATGAAGTCCAAGTACTTTTTCTTTTGCCACTTCTGTATCTTCTGTGAATCCATTAAAGCAGGAAAAAACTACCACTGCAACGTGAAAAGATCCTGCTTAGGCTTTCACCCTTCTTAGGGAAGAAAAAAATCTGTCATGGATCCAAAGACTTCCTTTACTAGTAGAAGCATGCCATTTTTATTTCTAAGAAAGGTTTCTATGTTGTCCGTATACCCCGTCATATGAAGAAAAATCACTACACATTCTTGTTTTTCTTGACATACTCAATGACATATTGAGATTTTCTTAACAAGGGCAGTTAGAACTGTCAGGATATATTCAGTTCCACTCTTCCCTGCGCATTACTCTGTGTCCTCTGAAAGAATTACAGAGGGCTGGGATTTGCAGGTTTTACTACAGAAGGGCCAAAATCAACAGCCACTTCTTCCACTCTTGAATTCATAGCGAAATTGTCATTTACTCTGCTCCAATGCAGATAATCCCCCATTTGAGGATATGAATTGGATCTGTAGGAAAAGGGCTAACTACGTAACAAAAGATGACCTGCTCAACTCCAGATAGGCAACTTCAGAAAGGTTGCCAGCAATTATAACTGACCATCATTTCTCTAAACTCTTATACCAGTCATTGTCTGGCGGTCTGGTCTAAAAAGACCTTCTACACAAAACCAAAGCAAGCAAGTCACCTCTCAACAACTCACAAATATTATTAAAATCAAAACAGGTGATCAGCTTAGTACCCAGACTCCTAGTGCTCAGCAGACCCAAGACATGTACCTCTCATTTCCCCTCCTCCCCAACACTCCACTAATTCCCTTTACACACAGGTATCTACAAGTGAACCTTAATTTGATGTAAAACTATTAAATAATTAATAAACCACCAAAAATCCTATCCCAATGTGCTTTCCCATTATTTAAGTTACATCTAATGTTTTTGTTCTCAGTAGCAGGCAGGAGCAAGGAAAACAAACTAGATTCTTTGTCAGAAGCTTACTCATAAGCCTCACACATGAAAGCGTAAACTGATGTGCACCGTTCCAGTCTCTTTTAGCAAGGAAATCTGTTCCCTCGAAAATGAAAATGCTGAAATGGATATTAACCATGACTCCTTCTACTAAATATTTAGAGCTGTATAATTTATCACTGCATGAAATCCCTGCATGGTTAAGGTCTAATTCATAAAACCTAACTTATCAGTACTTCATATCAGTCTAATAAAGTATGTGCACTTACAGTAAGGATTTTATATCTATATAGCATTACAAGTTTGAATAAATACGGAAAGTGGAATGTAGGACTTCCCTATCATATTTATCTGGAAATAAGCTTGTACAAACATATTTGCATGCATGGAAAAAACCTGAGTAAATCCATTAATATGTCAGATGTCCAGCTTCACTGTTAATCTTACATTTACATAATCTTCATGTGTTTACCCCATACACAGCTCTGCTCAAATGAAATAAATATATGGAAATACATAGATGTTCCATATTTCGGTCACTTTGGTGACCCAGGCAGTCCCTTTTTCTCTGTTACCAGTAAATATCCGCATATTGCCAGCGCAACAGGCAAAATGCTTGGAGCGGTTTGCATGATGACACTGTTGAAGATGCTACTGAGCAATGGTCATCGTGCTTTGGTTGACTGGCAGTCAGTATTTGCTGATGATAAACATAGGAGGTATATGACAAAAACTGATATATATGGGTTTTAAGAATAACAGCAGAGTTGCACATCAGAACTGTGTTTATGGTCAGAATGTAGAAAAATATGTAAGTGAAAATTAAGTATATAGCTATTCATAACTGCTCAAGACCCTTCTGTCCAAAATTCTGACAAATTAAGGAAAATCCTTTGAAAATACATGTTTCCAGATTCCAGTCTGATATCCCATGGGAAAATTCTGTTTAGAGTAACAACAGAAAAATCTTTTAGGGCATGTTTTGTAGTGTAAAGAGCAAGATAACGATTGTACCCAGCATAAACTGCATGAGTATCTGTGTACATTACTTATTTGATTAGTGAAGGACACGAGGTAGAATACAATGCTGCAAATCACAGCACCCAGCATAAGCACCATGAAGCCCAAGATGTTTTGATCAACACCTTCAAACAACTCCTTTCCAACTATGAACTTCCAACTTTGTTACCTCTGAATAAAATAATGTCATGTTTTACGTAGTGTCATGTGTCAGGGATGATACTCAGTAGATACATCTTTAAAATGAACAGATTAAAATTTAAAACCGCAAAAAGCGTAGGAAGAAGGAAGGGAAGCAAGGAAGGAGGTTAGGAAGCTATATTTCAGGAATGATGCTCAAAAGACTTTCTGTTTTGGTCAGTCTTTTACGGTTTCAATGAATACTGAATCACATTCTTAAGAGATGTATATACTGTAAAATCTGAAGAGATATTTTTATAGGCATACTGAAAAGTATTATTAGTTTACATTCTAACCTTTACTAAGTATTTTATTAATACAATCTAATGAATAACAGAAACGGCTGTGTTTTCACACCATAATTGCATTACGTGTAATAGACCCCTCTTGTCTCTTTACCAGATGGTGTACTGGTAGAATTTAGTGGATATATAAATGATGGATTTGGACTGAAATAAAATCAACCTTCGCTTGTGAAATGCATTTTACATTCCATTACTGATTTCAGGACAAAACTCTGAAATGTGAAAGCTGGAAAATCAGCAGAGGGAAATAACAAAGGAGTGTTATAGCACCATACAAATGAATGATTGCAATTCATGCTCTTCATAGACTATACTTTTCTGCACACTCAGCTCTCATTGATGTAGTGAGAGTGGGAGACATAAAATTACTATTTATGAAATTTGTGGAGGACACAACAAATGGTAAATAATATTGAGGATTGATCAGTTATACAAAGCAATCTGAATTGCTTGTTAAGCTGAGCATATTGACATATTATACAGGTAAAGAGTGGAAAAAGCGAAGTTATAGGAGAAAAATCCATAATGTTTTGCTAGTAAAACTTATAAGACCTCAAGAATAGACACGGCAGTCTTTACTGGCAGAGTTTGTGCAACAGTCTCAAAGTCGCAGGAGTCACATAGCTCAACAAAAAAAAATATGTTAACATGATGTTTGTGTTTCCACAGGGAGAAGTAGCAAGAAGATGATTTTACAATGGCATTGGTAAGAGTGATATGAGTTTATAATGATCAGCTCTACAGTCCACTTTCCAGAAAGAATAAATGAAAAATGGGAGAGAGCTACAGGAAAAATAAATATAGTCAATGGCTGGAGAAGCCATCATACAGTTTGAGAGATGGGGATTTGACCAAGTGAGGCAGTTATCAAGGAGAACAGAACAGACTATTTCAGTTGGAAGGGACCCACAATGATCACCTAGACCAACTGTCCAACCCGTTCAGGGCTGACCAAAAGTTCAAGCATGTTATAAAGGGCACTGGCCAAACACCTCTTAACCACTGACAGGCTTGGGGCATCGACCACCTCTCGGAAACCTCTTCCAGGGTTTGACCACCATCTCAGTAAAGAAATGCCTATTAATGTCCAGTCTAAACCACCCCCAACGCAGCTTTGAGCCATTCCCACACATTCTATCACTGGATCCCAGGGAGAAGTGCTCAGCACCTCCCTCTCCATGTCCCCTCCTCAGGAGAGCAATGAGGTCTCCCCTCAGCCTCCTTCTCTCCAAACCAGACAAGCCCAAAGTCCTCAGCCACTCCTCACAGGTCAGGCCTGCCAGTCCCATCACCAGCTTGGTTGCCCTCCTGTAGATGCATTCAAGGACCTTCACATCCTTCTGAAATGGTGGGGCCCAGAACTGCACAGAGCGCTGCAGGTGAGACCGCACCAACGCTGAATACAGCGGGAAAATCCCCTCTGTTTCCCGGCTGGTGATGCTGGGTTTGATGCATCAAGACAGCACAGTGACCCAACTAATATTTCTAAATATCCTGAAAATGAGAAACTTCAGTCTAGACCAAATGGGTCTTATGAATGATGGATAAATAAATTCACACCAGCTTTAAGACACTTATTTTTAACAGAAGTGTGATTAATCATGTGTGTAAAATACCGTGATTCCTTCCATTCACAAGAAGCTGAGGAGGGTTATTTGGAATATGTAGATTCCAAACCTGGGCAAAATTCTTTGATAAGAGTTTTGAAGGATGCAATATTAGATTTTTGGGTGATCTTTCTAAACTTTAAAATCTCAACACGGTATTCATGGACCAAAGGTAGCTGACATAATGGTCTTATAGAGACAGAAATCAAGGCAGAGACATTACTTTTTAAGTAAATGAACTGCCAATTTTCTGCCCCTCCCCCAATAGCACAGATAGCAAATGTATGAGTTTTTCCTATTTTATTTTCTTATCTTTAAGATCCATTTTTTAAGCAAAAGAAGATATGAGGGACAAGGTCTATGGCTTTTGCTCATTCCGTTAGTATTTATACAATCACCTCCAGTGGAATCCATTTAATCTTAACTACAAATGGTATTTACCACTGAAGCTGGGGTGTTCATGGGAATTAGGATTTTTAGTAGGATGCAGACCTATATTTCCTTTAACTCCTTAAGTGCAACAAGAGACTGGAGGATTTGGCTGTTAGTCCTGGAAAAATGACAGCAGTAAAAAATGTTGACCCATCTCACCAACAGATCTATAAAACCACCATTAGGCTGTTATCACTAGGAACAACACTGTGTGGGTTGTGCATGTGCAAATGAGCACAAAATGACAGCTGGTATTTTTAATTCTGTCCAGCCCAAGAGATATATGATCTCAGAAGTAGCTGAGATAATTACACAAACTAAATCAAACCCAAATACTGAATTCCTAGATGAAAAAAATCTTTAACGTGTGTCATATATAACTATTGAACCATTTATTTTCCATCTGTGTACTCTCTAATTTTTCTTGTCACATATTCTAATTATGAATAACGCTCATGACCAAACACATGTTTACACCTCTTCCATCCACCACACCAAACCCTGCTGAGAGAGTACACAAACTTGTTACTCTAGCATCCTGCCTCCAGCGATCGCGTAATAACTCAACTTGCAACTTCAGCAGGCATTAAAACAGAAAATGATTCTGTATTAGACAGAACATTGCCAAAACCTATTTTGTATGAGCAGAGTGCATACTACGAAAGAAATTACTTCTTGAATAAATGCTCTTTCTTTCACTAGTTTGCCACCATATAAGGAAAAGCATCATTTTTCTCATGTGTTGCATTTCAAGACGGACTGCATCCAGATAGCACGCAATGGCTATAATTACAGCTTTAAATCCAGACTGGAGCTAGTCTTGCTACAGTGAATGTAATTCACAAGAATTTTGATAATAGTGGCAGTGAGAAAACCTTTTTTCTAACGTAACAATCCCTATTGCAGCATTTCATCTTTCCACAATGCAGAGCGCAGAGGCTTTTCAGCACAAGAGGGACTTGGAGATTTCTATAAAGCCTTATGCATGCGAGAAGAGGAATTCAAGGCTGGGGAGATGGAAGGAAAGGGTAAAAAGTCATGGCAGTGTGTACCAATTCAATTGCTAGAGTTCCGTTTGTATTAAATGCAACCCTGCGAACAATTGACTCATGAGTAGCTCTCATGTTATATGCAAAAAGTAATTAACAGAAAAAGCAGGCTGAACATAAATTCTTCCATAATTCAAATTGTGAAAATATCTCGCTCAATGCTGAGTACAATTAATACAGTTTATTTTGCTTACTTTCCTCATTCAATTTCTTTAAAACTATTTTTTTGAAATATTTTAAAAATCATATACCAAGCAGCCTGTTCTAAGAAGATATATATAATGGTGTGGGGCATAGATTCTGCAAATACCTTTGAAATACTCATATCAGCTGTGATATCTGTGATATACACACATTCTACAAATACCACTGCATATTATACACTTAGATTTCCATAGAGGTTTGTCAAAAAAAAAAAAAAAAGCATCATTTCGTCTTGTTTTCTCCACGTCATAGTTGGAAGATGTGCAGTCACGGAGTGAACTGAAGCCTGATCTCCAAATGACTCACTCCAGCTGCTGCTTAATCGGTATTAACCACAGTCAGGGCACAATTCTGCCCTGAGATATTCGTGCAGATCTCCTTCCAAAAGCATTAGGAGTCACTAAGGCTTGGCTGACTGGCCATAGGACTTCACTTGTAACTTAACCTGAGAACTGAAATTATTCCAATGGTTAGATTGCTTACATTTTCCTCTCCGTGTGTGTTCCACTAGGCAGGGAGAAGTCTCTTGTTTAGCACCTCTAAATAAAGATGCTGAATAAGTGACAGTTTATTTATGAAATATTGTATCATTTGGTATAACTGCAGCTGGCACAAAAATCCCTTAAACATATGTGATTGTTTGCAAACATGTCCAGTGAAGGTGAAAACAATAATATGTTTTTTCTTTAACCTTTTGCATCTGAAAGTGTTGGAGATAAATCACAAAGTTTTACGAGTTATGGGTTTTTTTTCAAATCCTCTGCTTAAAATATGCATAGAAAATATGCATCACATTATAAGCACACATGTAAGGAGTTTTCATTGTATTGCCTTGTTTTGCAAGTGGGAGTTGTTCATAGGAGTGCTTAAGATGCATTTCCGTAAAGCAGCAGGGCTCCATCTCTGGGGTTACTTAAAAGCGGCTTTAGGGCTAAGCTGAAAGGCAAATTGGTAAATCACAAATAAACCATTTGCCTTTGGAAATGCGTTCAGGGACAAGTTCAGTTCAAACCAGGTAGGAAGACTGAGAGGCAAATCCCAGCTCTGCCCAGCACTGGGGCACAGCACCCAAACCTGCCCTTACCTGCAGAGCAGACAAGCTCCACCGTGCTTTGCTTAACCCAACTATCTGCAATACAGCCTGTCTGCTGTCCCGACTTTGTCACATACAAGCCTGACACTGGGAAAATAAGAGGCTTGGTCTCCCTCCCGCATGGCTGGAGAATCACCTGCTGGCAGAGCAGATGGGATTTGTTGACAGCTTGAACCTACGTAGCGTACCTGCCTGACAAAGCTGGGTCTGAGGGGGTTTATCGGCCATCCGAGCATAAAGCCACGCTTTATCCTGCAGCAATGTGTACCGAGACTTTCTTCTGACTAAGCAATTCCTTTGCAAAAGACACAACTTTTCCCATGGTCACATATCAAATGAGTAACAGAGCTGGAAATAGAATCCAGGAGTCCCAGATCAAAGTATCCTAATTTATAATCAATAGAGACAGAAAGTCACAATGGGAGGATGAGGATGCCTCTGTCAGCCTTCAGGGAAGGTCTTGCTGGCAAGGAGGAGTATTTCACTATTCAGTGTAAGAGTTTGATTTCTAAATGAACAGACACTCAGAGAAATGGTTACTTAAGACTCCCTCAATATTTGCATGTCTTCTGTCCCCACGTCCCCAGCAGTTCAGCACGTCGTTAGAGCACTGCCAATTTTAATGACCGGTTGCCAGAAAATGGTACAACTAAGAGAAAATGGGGAGCTGGTTGCGCTGAGTTAGCTACTGTCTTTTACTCACTGGGCGGACACAGAGTCACGAGCACAAAATGTGCACAAGTTCAGGCTGTCTTCCTTCTCTCATCTTCTAAGCCAGTGCTTTGTTTTTAACGTTATTCGGACACCTCAAGTCTCAGCAGTAAGTCTGAAACAGAAAAGTGTCAGCATTTCCAGGGTGCAAAAGGGAAAATCCATGTAGGAAACAAAAGGTCTTCCGCTGAAATAAAAACATTGCTGCGAACTACAGCAGCAGTACATCAGAGTTGGAAGAACTTAAAGCTGAACAAACCTACAAAGTTTCATAGTGAACCAAAGATCTAACTACTTCTACAAACAGGAGGTCTGGATTTTATATATCCGTACATCAGTGTGCAAGTGCATGCTGCAATTATAATTCTATGCATATTAACATTTAATAAATTGTGTTATTTAGTTTATGTACATAAACCATATTGTACTGTAATACTATATTGTCATGGCATCCCTATACTAAGCAGATGCTCCTTTCTTTACCCTGAATGGAGACAGAACCCATTTTACTGCAGAATGCATCACGACTGTTAGGTTAGAGAGGAAAAAAACATCGTATGAACAGTCAAGACCCAGTGGCCTGAGAAGCTTCCCCCATCAACAAGCAAGAGAGCACTTCAGAGATGATAAAATACTACATAAATCTTCCAAGAAACAGATAAGAAAATGAGCAAGGTCATAAATCCTTAATATTTAACTCATCTCAATCCCACTGAAGAAACACTTTTTCAAAGAGAGCTAAATATAGCCAATCAGTAAAATTAATATCAGCCCTAAAAGACATGACCACATAGGGGGTGAGGGGAAATTCTGACAGTTCATTAAAAAGAGCCAGAAAAAAGTGAGAACTGCAAAGTTCTGCTGATCTCCCCAGGCAAGTGAGATGGTCTTTTGTAACAGGTGACACAGATTTTTATCCCCACATAATTAGGAGACTTAATATGTTTCTATCACTAGATGTGAGTTGAAAAATAAACTCCATAAATTGATGATCAGTCTTTTTTTCCTACTGAGTGCAAACAAAGTTGTCTTGTGCGGTACAAGTGACACCACAGAGCATGTCATGCAATTGTATCCAAACATTCCCTAATTAGTATCAGCCGTTAACCTTCAGTCAGTGGATGACTGAGGTCAGGACTGAGGATTTATAACCCAGCCAATTTACACCTAGCTCCCCGCAGACTCAGAGCTGCAGAGCAGCCTCTAATCAGAAGTGATTCCTACGCAACCGCAGAACCTTTTACAAAGTCATTAGGCCCAATTAAAATTCACCTCAAACTGTACAGTTGGCCTGCCCACAGACCAAGCTACATTTCCTACTCAGCTGGAGGCAAACTAAGGCTACCTGAAGATGTTTCAGTCAATACCGGTTTTCAACAGGAAATTTGGGGTTTGGCTAAGCAAAATTTCATAAAAATTATCTACTGCAAACAGAAAAGAACCCTTTTTTTTTGTCAAAAGCTGACTACCACAGAAGTTTTCGTTTATCCAGTAAAGGAAAACCACTTGAGAATTTTGTCATGAATCTCCAGTCGTTCTGATATTCCTGTGTCCCTACTCTGGTCTGTGAGCTGGGCCACTGAAATCTCCCAAGCTGTGCCACAGAGCCTGGATGCACAATAGGGGCTCAGAAAAACTTGTGGTGCACCAGAGAATGAGTGTTGCAGGCTATTAGCCCACCCACAGAAGGGTGGTGACAGGAGACATCCAAACTGTGACATCAACGATGTACAAATACAGCTCTTTTCAGCCAAAGCTTTTACACAGAACAAAAACCACCTCCTCAGAAAATCTTATGAATAGGTAAAGCAATATGGTCAAACAGAATCATAGAATCATGGACCGTTTAAGTTGGAAAAGACCTTTAAGATC
>NW_009601969.1:0-2577 GCF_000690535.1 Cariama cristata | reverse complement strand
CTCTGGTAGGACAGGGAGATGTTATCTGTTTTCCAATGCACTAGCGTCCCAGTGTTGTTGTGGTTGTGGAAGGAGTCCCCTGAGAAGCCCTAGCCTAGCAATAGCTTTCCCCGCTGGCATCAACAGTATGGCAGCAATCCTGGACGTTTCCATTAATGGCCTGGGCTCTTTCAAGAAAGGTGGAACGCATGGGAAATGTTGTTTGTCTTCCCAAGCACTAGAGTCCCAGTGTTGTTGTGCCTTTGAAAGTTGTGCCCAGAGAAGCTCTAGCCTAGGAATAGCTTTCCTCCCTGGCATTGATTTGGGAGCAATCCCTGGAGTTTCCATTTTCGGAGCTGTGCCCTGGCAGGACTGGGAGACTGCATGGGGAGAGGGTAGCTGCCTTCCCACTCACGAGTCCCAGGGTCATGGCTGTGGAAGGACTACCCAGAGAAGGTCTAGCCTAGCAACAGCTTTCCACCTTAGCATCATCACTTTGGGTGAAACACCATGACGTTTCCATTAATGCCTGGGCCCTGACAAGAATGGGAGATCGCATGGGAGAGGTTATCTGCTTTCAAAGCACTGGATTCCTGTCTTTGCTGTGACTTTGAACGTTCTGCCCAGAGAAGTAGTAGCCTAGGAAAAGCTTTTTTCCCTGGCATCATTGATTTGGCAGCAATCCTGGACGTTTTCATTTTCGGCCTAGACTATGGCATGAATCGGAAATCGCATTGGACAGTATATCTGTGTTACCAAGCAGTAGAGTCCCAGTGTTGTTGTGGCTGTGAAAGGGCTGCTCAAGGTAGATCTAGCCTAGCAAATCTTTCCTCCCTGGCAACATTTGTTTGGGCGCAAACCCTGGACGTTTCTGTTTTCAGATGGACTCTTGCAGGAATTGGAGATCGTATAGAAAAGGTTATCTCTGTTCTTAAGCACTAGAGTTCCAGTGCTGTTGTACCTGAGGAAGGTTTGCCCAGGGAAACCCTAGTCTAGCAATAACGTTCCCACCTTGCATCATTGGTTTGGGTGCAACCCTTGGACGTTTCCATATTCGAGCTTGACTATGTCAGTAATGGGAGAGGTTATCTGTGTTCCCAAGCACTACAGTCCCAGTTTTCTTGTGGGTGTGGAAGGGTTGCCCAGAGAAGCACTAGCCTAGGGCTAGATCTAGCCTAGCAAATCTTTCCTCCCTGGCATGATTGGTTTGGGAGCAATCCCTGACCTTTCCATTTTCAACCTGGCCTCTGGCATGATTCAGAGATCGCATGGGAGAGGTTATCTGCCTTCCCAAGCACTAGAATCGCAGTGTTGTTGGGCCTGTGGAAGGGGTGCCCAGAGACGCTCTACTGTGTCAACAGCTTTCCTTCCTGGGTTTGTTGCTTTGGGAGGAATCCTGGACCTTTCCAGTTTCCCCGCTGGGCTCTGATATGAATGGGACAGCGCATGGGAAAGGAGATCGCATGGCAGCAGTTATCTGCCTTGCCACGCTCTATATTCCAAGTGTTCTTGTGCCTGTGGAAGGTCTGCCCAGAGAAGCTCTAGGCTAGCAACAGCTTTCCTTCCTGCCATCGTTGGTTTGCGAGCAACCCCTGGACGTTTCCACTTTTGGAATGGGATTCTGGCAGGACTCAGAGATAGTGATACCAAAGGGTTACAGAATTCAGCTAAATTAACAACAAATTCTTTAGCCTGGCCTATCAAGGCTAGGAAGCATGAAGAAAAAGAATGATAGTAGAAGGGACACTGTTATCTAAGTCAGTAGGCAGGAGTCAATTCTCCTTCCCTGCAATGAAAGCCCTCACAGTGCTTGAGAAAAAGTCCATTTTGAAGATGGTCTTCCACTCAGGAGTTTTCCAGGCTCAATCCTGACTACCTCAACATCCCCTCTCTAAAAGGGCTTTGTCAGCCGTGGTGGCGCCCTGCAGCCCATGTAGCTCCACGGTAGAGCAGTGCCGTGGTTTAAGCCCAGCTGGCAACGAAGCCCCACACAGTCTCTGGCTAACAATCCGCCAGCGGGATGGGGGAGAGAATCAGAAGAGTAAAACTGAGAAAACTGGTGCGTTGAGATGAAGACAGCTTCCTAGGGCAAGCAAAAGCCATGCGCGCAAGCGAAGCCAGCTCTAGCACTGCCACCAAAAGCTACCCCACAAGTGACACCTCTGCCCCTGTGCCTCCTCCTCCTGTCGCGCAGCTTGCACTACCGGCTGGCCCCGGGGGCATCAGTCAGTAGGTGTAGAGTAATTGTTTTTGTTTGCCTCCCTTACTTTTCTTGGGTTTTATTTTCATATTTGTTTGTTTTGCTCCTAATGTTATTAACATTTCTTTTTAATTATTAAACTCTTTTTAACTCAATCCACGAGATTCTTTCTCACTTTCACCCATCTGATTCTGCTCCCCATCCCACCGAGGGATGCTGCTTAGCTGCTGGTCGCGATTAAACCGTGACAAGAACCTTCACCAGCTTCCTTTCTCTTCTTGAGATAAGCTCCATAGACAAAGACTGAGGCAAAGGTCGCATTAAGTACCTCAGCCTTTTCCTCAGCCTTGGTTGCTGTCTTGCCCCCCACATCTAAGAAAGGATGGAGATTCTCCGTA
>NW_009601968.1:0-3759 GCF_000690535.1 Cariama cristata | reverse complement strand
CCCTGCCCAGTGAGTGCAGCTTTATGAAGTCAAGTGCTTTTATGTTCTACCTTCTCAGACACCTCTTATGGTCACCTATGTGGCCCGTGACATTCAACATAATTATTTACAACTTCTTATCAGTTCAAGCATTTAGGTGATAAGTAGTATGCAAAATTAAATACCATGCTTTACTGTTTAATATCTTCATCAGTGACATAGGCAGTTGGATTAAGTGCAACCTCAGCAAGTTTGTAGATGACACCAAGCTGAGTGGTGCAGTTGACACACCTGAGGGACGGGATGCCATCCCAGAGGGACCTGGACAAGCTCAAGAAGTTGGCCCATGTGAATCTCGTGAGTACAAGTGCAAGGTATCAATACAGTCTAGGGGAAGACAGAATTGAGAGCAGCCCTGCAGAGAAGGACTTGGGGGTACTGGTGGATGAAGAGTCAGCAACGTGCACTGGCAGGCCAGAAACCCAACCATATCCTGGGCTGCATCAAAAGAAGCATGGCCAGCAGATCAAGGGCAATGATTCTTCCCCTCTACTTGCTCTGGTGAGATCCTACCTGGAACACTGTGTTCAGCTCTGGAGTCTTCAGTATAGGAAAGACATGGACCTGTTGGAGGGAGTCCAGAGGAAGGCCACAAAAATGATCAGAGAGATAGAACACCTCTCCTACGATGACAGGCTGAGAGAGTTGGGGTTGTTCAGCCTGAAGAAGAGAAAGCTCCAGGGAGACCTTATAGCAGCCTTGCAGGACCTAAAGGGGATGAAAGATGGGGACAAATTTTTTAGCAGGGTCTGTTGCGATAGGACAAGAGGTAAAAGATTTAAACTAAAAGGGAGTAGATTTAAACTAGGTACAAGGAAGAAATTTTTTGCAATGAGGGTGGTGAAACACTGGAACAACTTGCCCCAAGAGACGGTCAATGCCTCATCCCTGGAAACTTTCAAGGTCAGGCTGGACAGGGCTCTGACCTGCCTGCTCTGGTTGAAGACAGCTCATTGCAGGGGGGATTGGACTAGACGACCTTTAAAGGTCCCTTCCAACGCAAGCTAATCTATGCTTCTGTGATTCAGTCTACTTCTAGCACTGATAGCCTTATAGCTACTTCAGTGCTATGTTTCACCATGCCTGTTTTTCAATACAAGTAATTAGGCTAAATAGAGTGTAACACTAGGGTATCAATACCGGTTCAGAGCCAGTTTACACATTTAACTGTGTCATGAAGTTATACTATGTAGGCATACGCTAGCGTGCAAGACAAAACTCATCTCTTTAGACAGGATGTTCTTTAGAAAGCAGCAAACCATTATTCCTGTAAAATAAATTCCCCCCTCCCCCACAAAAGAAAACCCAACAACAAAAAAAACCTAAAATAGCTATGTTGTGCTACAAAGGCATATATGCTTAGAAATACTCCTTAGGGCACCCAAGCCTTTTCCATGGATGTTTGTAAAACATCCACTTATATGATAATTCAGACATAAACTGCGCAGGGAGAAGTGACTCTCAACATACCTTTCAGTATGACTGTGGCAGAGGAAAACAGAATGAGACCCACAGGTAAAGAAGACATGAAGTGGGAAGCTGGGGGTTTCGCTATTTCTATTGGAATTTTGTAGGGCTTAGACAGAAAGATACCTGCAGCGCTATGTAAGCTTGCTACTTACATGAACCATTATTTCTGATCAAAATTTCAGGTTTGTTTTAGACAAAAGATTTAAATTAAGGCTACCACATGTATGAACATGCTGTTGCTAAAGTGTCACACTATGACTGGCTTTCTCACAAAAGCCAGAATTCACACAGCAACTCAAATGGGTATGCTGATGTCAGTAACTACTTTTATCTTGCAGTAAAAACAACAAACAAATAATATTTACATAATTTATAATAAATTTAAATAATCAATAAACAAAGTGCTAAGTGTGAACAGGACATAGAAGATGTGATGCATTAGTAAACTAGGAAAGAGAAACGTCATATACACCCAGAGGGTGGGGTCAGAAGTACTTCACCTGAAAGACATGAAAATCAGATTACTTTAATAATTGCAGTGACACAGTGGATCTGAAAGGAGAAGGATAAAAAACCAGAGGGACCAAAACGGAGAATGGGAAGATGCTTTAGACACAGGAGAATTCTGAGGCGTATTCTAGCTCGATAGCTTCATTATCAGACAGGAAAGGATAAATGTAATGAAAATAGCTGATAGATGCCATTACTCATCCAGATTTATTAGGAAATTGAGAGAAGAACTTTAAAAGCCTACTGAGTAACCATTAAGATCAAAGCACAGTTGTCATAACAGAAACAAGGAGGTGACAATTTAGAGCAAGAAGCTGAAATTTCTAGTCTCCTCGGTTTAAAGCCCTGAGGAAGAAATGCAACAGCAATACCACCCATCTTCTTAGTTTAGCTGTAATCTCACCTTCATGAATAAATTGTCATTCAGTGACATCTATTTTCTTGGGTTAGTGACACAGCCAATGTCTATAAGGAGCTCAAGTAACTTGGAAAAAACCACAAAGTTTTAAGAAATTCCTATTGTTGCTTTTTACTGTGAAATGAGTTCCCTAAAGTTTTGTGAACCCTTTTGCACTTACTTTCATTGAGCGCTTCAGGTTTTGAAATGTACTTAGCCAAATTTATGATGAAATCAAATTTCACATTTCCCATTACAGAGTACTTGAACTGTATCACATTTTAAATGGGATACTGCGTTGCTTATAACACCAGAGCAACAGCATTCTCAAAAGTACTACAGGTAGAGCTTTTACTAAACTTTTTATAAACAGAATGATACACAACCTCTTGGTCTTTGTACTGAACTGAAATTTTCTTAATGCAAAATTTGGAATAGGTTCCTTCATGCCATAAGGCTAATTAATCAGGATGATGCCCAACACATTAAGTGGAAGTAGGTTCCTTAAGAAAATGGATTTACCTAAGAGTTTTTCAGGGTAGAATAGCAATTACAACAAACATTCAAACAGGATTGGAAGCATCCATTTAACAGTGGTATCTGAAAGTACACTTGGGAAAACAAGACACAAGTTGCAATAATGGAAGACAAAATAACAAAAATGGGAAAAGAGCACATGGAATACAAATTGCTGTGAAGAGCTCTCATTCCTCCTTCCAGTACTTATCGACTGAGCAGCTTAGTAACAAAGGTCAGACAAAGGATTTCAGATTCCAAGGTACCTAACTTACCCATAGGACAGGTCAGGAATAGGCTTAAGTCTAGACATTTCTAAACGCCAAAGCAGTCATTGCATTTTCCACATTGGTGCAATTCTTGATTTCTTGCTCGGCTCTCTTCTATAATGAGAAGAGAGGGTAAAGAGCAAAAAGCGATACAGTAACTTTTGTAGAATCTGCACTAAAGGTGTCAGGAGTGAACCAAGTCTCCAATGTTCATTAGGCACTTCACTACTGAGCAGCTGGAATACACCGTATTTGGGTTAGGAGCGGGACATTGAGTGCTGCATACAGCAAAGCTTGAGGGAAGAGAATTCAAATACAAACAATATGCCCAACCCTGATATTATTTCGGTAAATACCAGCTTTCCAACATCTGCACATAATGGAGAAATCCCTTACTTACATAAATAGTATAGCATGCAGATGACACAATATCAAATTCTCTTTATGTACATCACAGCATGGTTTCTATCTCTCCCTCTGTCTTCGCATGGTTGACACTTACTGAGAAGTGCCTGCAACGAAGAGTATAGAAGAAACAGGAAGAGAAAAAACTATTAA
>NW_009601967.1:13404-14764 GCF_000690535.1 Cariama cristata | reverse complement strand
CATTGGCCTAAGTGCGGCGCGCCGCTTTGCACCCGCCCCACCCATTTTCCAGCCAATCAGATGGCAGAGCTCGCCACATCCCCCCAGAGAGACTCCAACTCCCAGCGTGCCTGGCGAGAACAGCGCCGCCTCCACGCTGGGTTGAGGCGCGGCCGCGCGGGGGCTGATGGGAGTTGTAGTCCGTGCGCCGTACTGCGGGAACGCGCGGGGCTCAAAGCGGGAGGAGGGAGAGCTTGCGCATAACAAGGGATGGAGTGAATTGAGAGGCATTTGCAAAGGTTAAGGTAGTGCTCAACAGCGCTTCTGCTTTTAAATGGACCATCAGGGCCCTGCTGTGAAGAGCATCCTCCGTAAACGCGGGTTACTTGCAAGTGAAAAGCAAAACCCCAGAACGCAGAACAAGCTGGGAGGCACAAAAATGAACTGGATGCGGCCGCGAGGAAGGCCGCAAAGCACTTCCATTGCCCTGGGCTACACAGTTTGCTGTGAATCCAACTGCAGCAGATCCTGTGTCTCCTCTCACCTGGGAAAGGTGTAAACTGATCTGAAACTCCGGCCTCGGCCTCTGCCTGTGGCCTTTGCTCCTTTATAAAACCCACTTCCCTCAGTAAAACCCCGGTGAGAAGGGGAAGACGGGCGAAAGCCGCGGCAATAAAGACAAAAATCATTCACAAAGCCAAGGGAGGTTTCTTCTTCTTCCACTGAGCAGCACCCCCTTTCTCCCTCCTCAGCAAGCGATGCCGCTTCTCTGCGCTTTGCCTTCGACCTGGAGCCTCAGAAAATGCCGGCAGCGACACCCCTCGAGGAGGACGCTGCGGCCTGAGGGCGGAGGGGTGGACGCCCCCGCTAAGGTCCTTTCCTGGTTTTCAGGCAGATTCTACGGGTATCCAGAAAAAAATTAAAATAAAATTAAATTAAACTGCGCCCTCAGCCCACTGCGCCCCCCCAATCCTCAGCAAGAGGAGCTTCGCGCATGCGCCGAAGGCGGGAAGGGGCGCACTGTAGCGTTGCGCATGTGCGAGGCGGAGTGCCACCGCTGCTCGGGCGTACGGCGCATGCGCAAGACGTGCCGTGCCTTCATCGCCCAGGAGTTGCACGCATGCGCAATGTTCTTTCTGGCTTCACCGCCCGGAGAGTTAGCACATGCGTAGAGGGAGGAAAAGACCACTCGCAGCGTATTGCGCATGCGGGATTGCTCTTGCGCGTGCGCAGTGCTCCCCTTCTCCCCCCTCTCTCCCCCCGGCCCGGTCGTCAGGCGCTGCTGGAGCGGGAGAGCGGTGACTGTGTGGAGCTCCGGGCCGGGCGGGCTGAAGAGCTGCCGCCATGGTGTTTTACTTCACCTCCAACGGTGAGTGGGTGA
>NW_009601967.1:9928-13294 GCF_000690535.1 Cariama cristata | reverse complement strand
GGTAACGGCACGTCCTCCTGCCCCTACCCCTCTGAGCAGCCCTGTCAGTCCTGTCGCTGCCCTTTTGCGAGCCTCTGGGCTGGGCTGAGTGTAAAGAACCCGGTTTGGGCCGAAATCGGCTACAGCTTAAAGTTGTTTCAGTAGGTAAGGGGTTCCCTGGGCTGAGGAGCCTCTCGGTAGTCGTTGTTAACAGCCAGTACCGGTGAGTGACTTCTGAAAAGCTTTCTCAAATGTACTGCTGTCAGAAGTTTAAGGGAAGGCACGATGTATAAATTGTGTCATTATTTTTCCCTTAGTATAGGCAGACCTCTTTTGCTTGCCCTGATGAAAAGGTTAGCCACTTCAAAAGTGTCAGAAATCTGTGGTTTGATGCAGTATGGGCAGATGATAAGGAGGATAGTACAGGAATATTCCTTTTTGGTTTACCCCCAGTCGTTTCACCAGCGTGTAACCTGCTTGTGAAAGTTTTAGTACAGTTTATACCCCTTACCCACTGTATTCGCAAGCTAGAATCTTATAGTATTGTTCTACTCAGTTCTAGAGATTAATTTCCTTAATGAGAAGGATTTGAGTGTCTGGCTGCTCAACAAGGCAAAACTTAAGAGCCTTGTAAATGTTTCTTAAATATTCGTTCTTGGGATTTGTTTTAAAACTTTTTTTTTCCTTTGTTGTGGAAAGTCAGGCCCTTCATACACGCAGCAATCAGATATACTGGCTGTGGTGATTACTTAATCTGACACTCGGATGGAAACATTTTCCGCTGATCAGCAGGCTGCTAGTGAGAAGTTCAGAGACTTTCCTGGATGTGGGCCTTTTTGTGGGGAGAAAAGCACCTGGTGCGGTGCCTGGCAGACTCGTAGGGTAACTTGGGGGTTACTAGGAGCAGGCAAGCTGCAGTTAACTGTGCTAATGATGTGAACAATCTCCTTTGTTTTTAAATTATAGTTCCACAGAGGGTTTCTGACACACTATAGTCAATTTTGCTCCCAGAGAGAGGTCTACAATGAGAAGACTACTCCACTTTGCTTAAAACTTGTTGTACCGCTACCAATGTGGGTTTAAAGTAATTTCCTTTTTGGTTATGTTACTGTTCCCTCACTCTTTTGGCAAGATGGGCTTCATTTTCATGGAACCGTCACTAATGCAACTTTATTTTTGAGCATTTAATTTTATGCTTCTGGGTAGTGCATGTATTCATGATGGTCTCACATTCTCTGGACTCTCCTTCCTGTGTGTCCAGGGTGGATTTTTTCCAATCTTTAACTGCCACAGGCATATAATCCTTTCATATTTTCGAATTTCCATTTTTTATTACCACATTACTAAATTGAAAACTGTTGTCTGGGCTTTGTGCTAGTGATGTTGGATTTCTAATTAAAATGCCCTCAGAAAGGACTGGGTCAGTAAGCAGTTTGGGATCCAAGTCATTTGACTGCCAGAGTTGTAGTGCATAAGTGAAGAGTGTCTGCTATTTTAGTGACTTTGAAAATAAAAGGTTAGACACCATATTTTCAAAAGATACATTTGGAGGTAGATTTGGTCACCTGCATTTCATTTGTTTGCTCTTAGTCCTTAATTTGCACACTATTGGTACTATCAAAGAGCCACGTTAGAAATCCTGCTGTGAATTCTGTTTCTTCTACAACAGTATATGAAAAATGCAAATCTGTGTTGCTGCAGCAGGTTGTTCCGGCCACTGGCTCTTACAACGTGAAGCCGTCTGCTGAAAACCCGCTCTCGGTATGAGGTGTGCAGGTGCTCTAGGTCCTCGTGAAAAACAGCTAAATTTCAGTGCATCGCTGGGGCTTGTAGCTATGGCTGCAGCATTTGCTCACACACAAGATAATTGTTAAGAACTGTAGAAGCTAGAAATGTGCCAAACTGGTAGATAGCATTGCTGTGAAAATGGGATTTTCCTTCTACCATGTACAAAACCAGAGCATTTTTTTAAAGCAGGCTGCTCAGTGGTTTCTGCAGCAGGACTTTTGTGACTGTAGCACCCTCTTACTGCTCTGTGTCTGTCTCCCACCTGCTGGCCTTTGGTTGAGATGCTGAAGGGACACTTGTTTGGTTTCCCAGAATTGGCAGTGTCTTTACTGCCTGATGGAATGAGCCCTAAAGAAGAGAAAGACAAAGTTTTAAGTGTCTCAAAAGGGCACAGATGAGACAAACAAGTTTATGGAACTTCAGTCTTTCCATTGTCTTGCAAATTTTGATCCTCCCGGGCTACCTGAGGGAGGTTCACATTGGGCTTCTGGTACTTTGGGGAAGCAAGGGTCAGGCAGAGGAGCTGTTTCACTCAAGGCCGTGCAGAGAATTAATCCCAGACTGTAAATACAATGTCAGCCTTTCTGGCTCACACACGTGTGCTTAATTGAACAGATTATGTGATTACACAGATACAGTCTGAACTACCTGGATGTTGAGGCGTTTTGCCCAGAAGGTTGTTCCTTGCTGGATGATCTTCCATGGAGATTAGTGGAAGCGCCACTTTCCCAAGTCTGTTGAAGCATTTGGGACAAAATCTGGAGGAAATGGAAAACAATCTTCCTTTGGCCTCCAGGAGGGAAGTGGGATGGATGGATGAAGCAGTTTTCACTCTAATTTCTGTGACCAAGACTGGTGTGTTTGTCATTCCTTGCACGGTTTGTCCAAACTCCTTTTGATTTATTTTCCTCTTTCTATCCCTCAGTTGTTCCTTCCGTTTACACCATTTACATGGGAAAAGATAAGTACGAAAGTAAGTACATTAATGTAATGATGCCTAACAGCTTAGGTCTAGATTTGTGGGGATTTTGAAAGGATGTCTTTGTATGTGTTAATTTGATATATTGTTTGGAAACTTGTTCACTCTTTCAAGTTATTTTGACTTATCCCTCTGAAATCCACTGTTACTTTTTGTTAGGATAAATAAATTTTGGAAACCTTTTAGGCAGAGTAAGTGCCTTCAAATACAAGTGAAAACTAAATTAACTGGGAAAAAAATTGTCTAGAAAAAAATACAGATTTTCAGGTTGTGTCTGATCATTTTTTGCAAACCAACCTTCTGTTCCCCTGCTCAGTCTGTATTTTCCCCCTCTCCACTGAGCATTCGTACTCCGTAGGTTTCCTGTGCCCATCCTTTCCCCCAAGGTGAAGGTTACGGTTCTGCTGCGCCTCCTGTTTCCACGTCAGTAGTTGATGTGAAACCGGGGGTCGTGCTCCAAGGGAAAAGTGTTAGCATGGTTATGTTAAAGACTTTCCCTGAAAGTCTCCCCCCATTAGACTGATCCTTGAAGAAACATATTTTCACATAAAAATTTGAAAATGACGCGATGGAGGTGTTCCTGGCATACCTGTTTCTGCCATGCCCACGAGCAGGCAGGT
>NW_009601967.1:8993-9897 GCF_000690535.1 Cariama cristata | reverse complement strand
CCTTTTCCGTTCCGGGTCAGTCACGGTGCAGTGGCTGACCGACAGTGGAGGGTTCCTGCTCTTGTCAGGTAGTTGGGTTTGTTGTTGATGAGGTCCTGGGCTTTTCTCATTGGTACTTTTATTCCTACAGATGAAGACCTAATAAAGTATGGCTGGCCTGAAGATATCTGGTAGGTACTGAAACAGATAGCCTTTCATTGTGCAACTGAGTCAAACGATCATAACAACCCTCTTGCTTCCACAGGCACTGCAGAGTCTCTTTTTTCCAAGGCCGTTTAGCAGTTTAAGTGCAATCCCAGGGTGGAGGTGGATTGCAGCAGACCCAAGTGCAGCTGTTGGGACCCCATTGATTCTGAATTCATTCCTCTGCATCTCTCCCTCGACCTCCTGCTTTGTTCATCACAGGAGCTGTCCCCTTTGTGAAGCTTTTTGGGGTTTATCTGTGCATGGAGCTGCTGGAGTAGCAGTAACCTGACTAGCTCCATACACAGATATTTGTGTTTCAGAATAGAGGTGCAACCTTGCTGTTGCTTTTACTGTGTTTGGGAAGTGGGCAGAGTTAGATGAGAAGGGCAGCTTGGTATTTGTAAGAGAGAGAACCTCCTGAGTCAAGGAAGAGTAGCAGGTCCTGAATGTCTCCGTGCACAGACAAGCAAAACCAGCAAAAACAAAAGGCTGACAGAGGACGGAGAGAGTGGAGGCCCAAACGTGAAATTGTGGAGCAGTCAGACGGGGTCTGGGGATGGAGCCAGAAGTTTTTTGAGCAACAGTAAATGCTGTGCCTAGGGAAAACTGTTGTCCCCCAGTGGCTTTTCCTCTGTGTGTTCTTTGTGTCACCCCTGCGTGCACTGCGGGCAGGTACTGGCCTGTCCTGTGAAACAGCCTGGCTCAGGAGTTGGTGAGC
>NW_009601967.1:344-8962 GCF_000690535.1 Cariama cristata | reverse complement strand
GAGCAGGAGCAGGGGGTGTTGATATTAGGATTCCGGCTGGGTGAAAGCTGTGTCTGCTCTGAGCAGACCCGCTAGAGCTGTGGCCAGGCGGGCAGAAGGAAGCGCTCTGACATGTGTGGGTTGGTTTTGGTTCCTAAGATCTCCTCAGAAGAGAAATCCAAGAGAAGGGGAGTTCCCAATCCTGTTAGCAGCAGTTGGTGGCATCTTTGCTGGCTGGATTAATCATCAAAGTTTCCAGACTAATAAGGTTTGTGAGATGTTTATGAAGGAGTTAGCTCGCTTTCAGGCACTATTGCACAGACTGGATGTATCGCAGTTGCTGCCCTCTCCTTTGCTGACAGTTTCTAACAAGAATGACCATGTGCCTTGTGCTCCTTCTCGCTCTTCGAGGTGGCCTTTGCCAGGAGGAGCTGAGGTGTCTTGAAGCTTGAGTAGGTAATATCTAACACGCTCCATAAGGATGTTTTGTCAGCAGTCAGCTGACTGGCAGGGGAATGTTTTTTCTTTTCTAGCAGAAGAGATTGTACTTCAGCTGACTAACACGTTGCTGTAGCAGTATCACATTCATTTTCTGTCTCAAGTTTGTCTTATCACTACATAATTTAAGGTATGTCTATACTGTTATTTAGGAGTGACCTTCAGATTCATCCTTAAATTGGCTGAACCATGAAAGTCATCTGTCCCCATCTCTTTCTTGTAACTCACACTGACATTATCCATGTTGTGTTTTTCATATCCTACTGCCATCTCAACAAAATATCGTAGACCCTTTTCTGGAAACCTGGAAATCGGTCTCCTAACGGTGTCTGGCACCTTTTACACTTCTGTTTAAGAGTGGTGCAGTGGAATTGGGGTAGGAGGCTCGGGAGGTACAAGTGAGAGTTCATGTATTGGTCCTTGAGGGTTTTCTGTCTTGCAACAGGAAGGAAAAAGTCCCGTTATGAAAAGAAAATGGTGTTAAGAAGGGTTGGGAGATGACATGAGATCAGTTCCCCAACTCTGTCCTTGGAGATTTGCAGGGTTGGGATGAGTGTTGATCAGGACAGAGACTTAAAAAATAGGTGATCATGGTAAAAAAAACCAGTCAAGTTAGAAAAGGTCTGGAGAAGGGCAGCTGGAGCCATCAAGGAGATGAAGAGTCGTGCTGTGCGGAGGGACTGAAGTGGAGAGCACTCTTCAGTCTGGTGGGGAGAGGGCTGGGGGGGCTGGTCGAGGCTTATGAAATCTTGGAGGCAGTGAATGAAGTGAATGCAGAACTGGTGTTCGCCCCTTACTGGGATTGGTACCCACTGAAACCACCAGATCCTGGGCACTTCCCGGGCAGCATCGCCTCTTGCTGCTGTTGGAGGCAGAGCACTGGGCTCCATGGACCGTTCTACTGAGCAACTGGGACCTTTTTTTTTTTCTCTCTGAGCTTGAGACCAGTCCTGTAAGTGGTGTAACTGGGAGTGCCTGCTGCAGAGTTCACAAGTTTGCTGTTTCTCTTAAGAATAAATAGACAGACCAAAACACCGCATGCATAGGCTCATCTGTGAGCGTTGCCTGCAGGTAATATAGCATTTAAAAGAAAAGAAGGAAAGGGGAAAGGGTTTTTATTTTTTCAGTCTCCCATTGAGAGGACTGATATTTCTTGAAGGATAGGCTCTGACTTCCTTGCCTGCTTTTAAACATGTGTATCATCAACATTTCTATAGTTTTGTTGTCCACGGAGTGGCTGTTTTGTCACTTGTTAGGAAGTAAATCTTTCAGACCAGGTAACCATCTCTTATCCTCTGTTAAATATGCTTTTTTTAATTCTGTAGGTTTCATGTGGATAAACTCTCTTCCGCGCATGTGTACCTTCGGTTACACAAGGTAATCCTGTGACACATATATTTAAAAACATTAATACTCACCCATGTAAGAACTGCACGCGCCCATTCTGCAGTGATTCCTGCGCACGAGACCATCTTTGCTCACATGAACCATTAAAGTCTGCTGGGCTCCCTAAGGGTGCAGGTAACCCCCAGTGTGGGGAGACCGAATTTACAGCCTCCATTACCAAATACCATGGAGAGGAGCAGGAATTTTAACGTGGTCCAACAGACCAGTTGATTTCTGGCTTGACGCCAAGAAGCGTGTGTCTAGGAACCATCACCCCACTAAAAGAAGGAGAATACCTTTGAGAAAAGCAGGGCGCAAATCACTTGCGGTGCTTTGAGCCCCTCGTTAGAAATGCCATGGAAGACTCCAGTCTTGTAAAACGCGGAGCGTAGAGGTCCCGGCTGTGTTTGCAGAGCATCGTGCCCTGCTTCCTGGCTTCTGTGTGCCCATCAGTCCCTGTGGCCCCCTGCAGCCGCACGCCGCTCACATTGCCTTGCTCTGTCACAGGGGCAGACGGTGGATGACATTCCTAAAGAAGTTTTGATAGACTGTGCCCATCTAGTGAAGGCGAATAGCATTCAAGGTAATACTGATTCCTGGGAGATCAGTGCGAGGTGTTTGTGGTGAGTGTTTCTGGTCCACATGAGCATGTGGGGTTTGAATCAAACGTTTGTGATGTTTCTGCTGTGGTGCTCTCTGTTAAGCATGTGCCTGGGGTCGTACAGGAAGCAGATGTCACCTCCAGCTACTGGGGCTGCCCGTTATATTTTTGTAAGGAGGAATTTTAAATCTCTGAAATTCCTGTTTGTGCCTCTAAATTGCTGTCTGAGCCAAGGATGCCTTGCAGTCTCTTCTCTAACACCACCTTGGGGCCCCCTTCCATAGTAATCGCTCTTCTGGCAAAGACGGTCTCCATCTGGAGTTCGTTAACGCTGCTGCAGCGCTCATGTTACTGCAGAAAATGATGTCGTGGTGTTCTTCCGTTTCACTGTAACGCTGGAAGGACTTCTCCGTTTTCTTCTTTCTTGCCTAGCTAGTAATGTTTGTGACAAGAATAACTGCCAGTGTTTCCATGTGCATGGAAGAACTGAAGACCTCTTTCAGCAGGGAGAGAATTGAAATGTTTCCCTTCTCCTCTGCTTCCTAGGTTGCAAGATGAACAACGTCAACGTGGTGTACACACCGTGGACTAACCTGAAGAAGACTGCGGACATGGATGTGGGGCAGATCGGCTTTCACAGGCAAAAGGATGTAAGTGTTTCCTGCAAGCCAGTGACGGTGACCTGGTGGCAGACTGTAACGTTTAGGAGCTGGGTGGATTATCTTCAGCATTTGCCCTAAAGCCAGGGAATCATCCACTCTTGAAGCATTAAGAGAGATCCCAGGGGCATGTTTGGACTTGCCTGAACATCACCTGAAAATCTGTGGTTGAGTGTCAGCCTGTAGCAGAGTGTAACCTGCACAGCGTGTGTTTCCAGTCTGCAGCACAACGTAGCTGATGAGTCTTTGCTGTATCATGTGTTAGTCTGTGCTATCCGTTTGAATTTATCTCCGCTGAATTCATCTCTTGCTACAGCTGAAGAGCCCGCATATGAGCAGTCAGTTTGGATCAGCCCAGAGGCAGTAGTGTAATCCCGCATCTGGAAGGGCTCGGGACTTGAACTTGCTGTGCAGAGGAGGGCTGTGTGGGGTCCTGGAGGTGTCTGTCGCTGTGTTCACTCTCCTGCCTCTGCTCCGAGAGCTGTCTCACCCTGGTGCTACCTCTGAATTTGTTCAACCTATTAAAAGGCAGAGCTACTTATCTTTGGGGTCAAGCCACTGTACTAAGCTATTCCCAAGCCTGACCTAGTGTCCGCAGATAATGTTATGCTTAAATAGTCGTTGTGTAGCTTGGCTGCTGGGAGGGGAGGCTCTCTAGAGGTGCAGTTGTTTGACTGAAACAGGTCTGTACTAGGGCAAGAAATGCTAAAAAACCCTGCAGTCAACAAGCAGCACATGAGCTTCTCTTCCCAAAATGGTTTGCAGAGACCTCCTGCCACCTCTTCAGGAACTGGCAGAGACCAATTCTTGTCTCTTGGTCTCTCTGTTGAGGCATGTGCCAAGAAATGAAATTAATAATGCTTGTGTACTTAGCAACGCTTATGCTTATTAGCTATGTGCTTCTGAGTGTTGGGAGTGGGCCTCTTTTTGGTGTTACACAACCTGCTGAATAGCCCTCGGTGGCAGTGATTTTCCTTAGCATCTGTTTTTGTGGGATTCAGGCATGTGTAAAGTGGAAATAGGGTGTTTTCTTTCCGTTGAGAAAGTGCCAGAATAAAAGTATTTTTTTATAAGGATCATAGTTCTTTGCACTCCAAAGGTGAAAATGCTGACAGTGGAGAAGAAGGTGAATGAGATCCTGAACCGGCTAGAGAAGACAAAAGTGGAGCGCTTCCCAGACCTGGCTGCTGAGAAGGAAGCCCGGGACAGAGAGGAGAGAAATGAGAAAAAAGCCCAGATCCAAGAGATGAAGCGGAAGGAAAAGGAAGAGATGAAGAAGAAGAAAGAGCTGGAAGAACTTAGGTAAGTCATAAATTGTAGTGCCAACTTCTGACTCCTGCAGTTTTCATCGGTGCTGGGAGAGAGTCATGGGTCAGCAGTTTCTGTTTAATGGTCGGCCTGGTGTTGCTCAGTGTTCAGCTGACCTGCTCTGGCTTAGACGTCTGCATGGCCCAGTGATTTCCTTTGTCTTTAGAATAAATGCGTTTTTCCCCATTTCTCCTAAAATAAACCTGGGTGTTAAACCATTGTTAAAAGAAAGGACTGTGTCTTTTGAAACCTGTCCCTAACTTGGGTGAAATTGGGCAACCTGCTTGGCGCTCTCTGTCATTGGGATGGAAGCAATTGCTTCCAGCTTTGCGCGAGCCCTGGAGAGCACCGAACCTTCGCTAGAGTTCTTCAACTTCCTCTTGCATCACTGATGTTAAATAAAATGTATGCGAATCCTCAGTTGCACACTCTTTTAAATGCAGAATGAGGCATGGTGTTTTGAAATGTCATACTGACCTTTCTGTCCCTGCCGCAGCATGTGTGAGCCTTGCTCCTTAGTGCTGTCGGCCCCGTACAGCACTGGACCTATCTGCTGGCTGGCCCCAAAAGCTCGCTTTTCAGCTTTAGTACGTCGTGTTTATCTGTAAATGACAGTGAAAGCAGAATTTGAAAAACTCCGTAATATCCTGAGTGTTTCAACACATGTAGGGCTCAGAAAGGAGAGCTTAGAGAAACAAACTAAACTGAGAAGTCACCAGCAGGCATGTCTGTGCCACGGAGTAAAGGGCCTGCCTGCTTATTTAACCGTGCCCCAGAGCTGCCTCTTGGCCATCCCCCAAAGTAAAGGATTTTCTGCCTCCTGGGGTGATCTAGCTGGTGGTTCCTGAACAAAGCTGTGGAGAAGCAGTCTGCGTAGCGCCTCAGCTTTCTCCGGCAGTTTTGATTAACCAAAGAGGATGAGATAAGCAAATACTTGTCTAGCCTGTGTGAGTTCAGAAGGGAAAAAAAATTGTTTTTCTGGTACTTGAGATGAGATAAGCAAATACTTGTCTAGCCTGCGTGAGTTCAGAAGGGAAAAAAAAATTGTTTTTCTGATACTTGGGTCCTGTTTTATCACAACGCCTCTCTGTTGGTGGGTTTTGAAAACGTATCATGCAAGATAATGTAATTTCTCTTCCAGGAGCTACTCATCGTTAATGAAGGCTGAGAACATGTCCTCCAATCAGGTAAGATTGCCCACAGAAACCTTTCAGCGATGGCTGAAATTCAATGCGGGGTCGTGATGGTACGGCTCCCGCATTGCAGTCTGGTTTTGGTGACTCCTGCATGACAGAGCACATCTCCGTCACCCCTTCTCAGTGAAGGACGCTGCCGCTTCCCTCCGCTTTCTGAGAGGGCCCTGTTGCTTGTGTGGCAGCCAGGAGGAGCCTGTGCTGCTGGAAATGTGTGCGAAGTCCTCCCAGTCCCCTTCCCACCCAACTGAGAGAACAGGTAGAGCTGTAGATGCACATTTTTAACGAGAAATAAAGTGGAGGTGTGTGGACAACAGTTTGGGGAGGGACAGTTAGGTGCTGGGGGGCAGAAGTGGAAGCCTGAAGAGATGTGCTTGCAGAGAGCAAGCTGGTGTCACCCCAGGACTGGAGCAGTGTAACATGGCTGCAGTCTGACAGTGGAAAAGGAGCCAAAGCGGAGAGGAGCACAGACCAGCAGGAGGGCAATGAGGAGGTGGATCACAGGAGGGCTGGGGGCTGAAGTTCAGGAGAGGTCCTGGCATGCACTGGAAGCTCCAGTGCTTTGCCTGAGGTCTGGCGCATCTGCAGCTTCCTCCTTGGTGGGAGCTTGGACAAACTCCTCTGAGTGACCCTTAGTTTAAAATCCACCTTTTGCATCCTAGTCCCTGACTAACTGCTTAGAGGAGCGTGTGTGGTTTTCAAGAATTCTTGATTTTTCCTCCTGGTTAGCACGCAGATCCCCTTTGAAACTTGAACTGGGTTGAAGTATGAGCATCTCCTGATGCACAGGCAGGCTGTGCCCCATGAGTGACGCTTACCAGGGAGAGGCGCAGTGGAAATGCTGTGCAAGGGGGTCTCCTCCTCTCAGCACCTGACCCCCCATGAAGCCAGACTGCTTTCCTTCTCCCGGGTTGGAAAGAAGCTCGGGTTGTGATACGGGAATGATCCACAAAGCTGCTGGTGACAGCCCGGTCTCTGGTTCCTCCCGGGTCGCAGCAGATGGGCTGCAGTTGCAGGGAAGCGGTAACGTTGCAGGGACAGTGAAGAGCAGCTGCTGTATCACAACGCAGAGCCTTGCACAGGGCTATTCCTGCTCCAGAGCTGCTGTTGTGCGTCTGTTTGGTCTGATTTCATGGTGTTTGTACTGAAAGGGCAGGAAACCAGAAGAAATGGCAATTCTGAAATCGTGCTGAATGCACCGTTCCACCATTTTCCATTTTAATGTGCACAATGATCCTGATTTGTGTTTCTTCCCACAGGATGGCAATGATTCAGATGACTTTATGTAAATAAAGTCTCTCTCCTTTCTCAATCGTGAGGTGGTTTCAGATGTCTTAATGTGTCACCATCGCTAAGAATGCCAAAAAAAACCCTCAAAAGTGAACTCTGACTCCATTTCTTCAGAACCTGGTTGGTTCTCCCAGCAGCCTGACCAGCTCTGTGCCATGGACAACTTCTGAAGGGAGAAGATCTGTATGTCTGCACATACATTTTTTTTTTTTTTTTTTTTTTCCAGGGACGTGGGTGGAAGGAAGCAGAATGGACTTTCAGTTTTGTAGAGACAATGATGTTTATTCTAGGGAAGGGTTTGGTGTAGCTTTTAATCCAACGAGATTTAAAGAAAAGAAAACAAATTGTGCTGTCTCACTGCTGTCCTGGCAGCCGAGTGACTCGGAAACGATTGCCATTAACTCGATGTCACTGGTACATGCACAAACGCGACGCTGCTGACTGCTTAACTCTTCTCTTCACGCTGGCCATGGTCAGCAAAGCCGGGAGATCCCTCTGCAATTGGGAGGTGTAAATTGGACAAGCTCACAGCTGCTTTGCAGACCTCCTCGCAGTAAATCTGGTGGCTCCTCATTAAATACAGAGCTACAGATGATGAAGACTGAGCTCGGCTGTCCTTGCAGCCTACGTGAGCTCATGCCCATGGGCTGTGATACGTGCCTTTAGCACAAAATGAGAATAGCCCGACAGCGTATTTTCTTTTAAATTATGCCTAATTCCTGGGCTGTTCCTTGGAAATCTTCTCTGGAGAGAGAAGTTTGTGAGGAAGAGTTGAGTTTTGCGCAGCGTCTCTGCCTGTCCAGGCCAGAGGTCTTGCCTGAGCGCTCTGTAAGGTTTTGTGGATAAGTCTGTACGAAACGGTTGCGATAATCCTTGCAGCACCTGTATATATGTCACGATTAAATTCATACCATGCTGGTAAAATACGCTGCTGGGTGGGAGTCACCTGGTGTGCTCACGCTTCTGAGAAGGAGCGGAGCTGTGAGGGTCTGCAGGGCATCTCCTCGGGCAGCAGAAAGCCATGCAGAGCACGGCAGGGGCAGAAGGCCGTGAAAGGTTTTGGGGTGAATTGCTGGCTCCTGCCAACTCGCCTGCAGCCTCGGCAGGGCAGGAGGTGGGGGAAGAGCCCCTCCGGCCTGGCTTCTCCCCACTGCAAAGCGAGGGTGTCTCCTGGTGCAGGGTGGATTTTTTGAGAGGGAAATAGGCAAAAGGGAAGTGCACCTTAACAAGCTGAAACCTTAACAGTTTCGGCAGAGAATTACTGAATTATTACAGGAGAAGAAAACCTACCCTGCTACAAGGGCAAGTCCCAGTAATAGTGCTGTTAAAGTTACTTTCTCTGCTTCCCGGCATCTGCCCCCTTCCCTCTGGGTCCCGAGGGTGTGGGGTTGAGGCTGGGGAGAGCGAGGGGGTCCAGGCCCTAGGGAGGAAGAGGATGGTGGGCTGTGCATCCCCCTTGCTGCTGGTGTCCTGACTCAGCTCGGGCTCGCCTCCAGCTACTGCCACCCCAAAGTCTCTCTTCCCCGGGTCCCACCTCTTTAGGGACCTGGAGTGCAAGCTAGCCCGGGGTCTGGGGTGGGATCAGCCACCCCAAAGCTGATGGGGAAACTGAGGCACGGTGCAGTGACTGTTTTCTTCCCCCTCCCAGCTGCCCCTGGCAGAGGCAGGGGAGAAGCGAGGAGTCTGGGAGGCCCCTGCGGGACA
>NW_009601967.1:0-253 GCF_000690535.1 Cariama cristata | reverse complement strand
CATGGGACGGGGGTGTTGGCCGGGGCCTGCGACCTGAACGCGGATCCTGAGCCGCGCTGCAGCTGCAAACTGTTGTGCTTGGCTGCGGCACCCGCCTTGCGCCTCCGGTGTCCTCCGGTGTTTATCGATGGGCGATGTCCCCTGAGCGTCTGTGTCCGTGGGGTTGTGTGTCCCTGGGCACCCCGTGCGTTGATGTCCACGGGTTGTGTCCCCCCCAGCACCCTGTGCGTCGATGTCCGGGGGTTGCGTGTCA
>NW_009601966.1:0-6868 GCF_000690535.1 Cariama cristata | reverse complement strand
TCACGGACAGGATTCATGAGTCAACTGAGTGGACCGTGACAGAAACCTAAACCAGAAGCTATATCACTCACCTGCCCTCAGGATAGCTTGCACAGTTATGAGTCAGGCTGTCAGGATTCTCCTGGAGCAAACTGTCCCTAAACCAGATCTAGTGATGAGCAATCATGGTGGACTTCAGAGAAGATTCCTGAATTTTGGCTGTTCCTTCTGTTTCACCTGGAAATCTTACTATGAAAATAGGCTGAAAATGTCATCAGAACAGTTTTCTAGTGTTTCATTGTTCTGATGATCTAAAGATATGTATGTATATGAAGGAAAACCTTCGCTTCCAGATTTACCAATTGTCGCAGACCACATCAGATACTATGTTGCTCAACAAGGAAACTCAGGCAGTCAAGGTTAGAACAGCAATAAAACTCAGATGTTGTCTAAAAGGTAATAATTATTTATCTGCTTTTAATGCTATAATGCTGCCATATAAAGTAGATGTCCAGAGAGTAGATGACTGGGTTCAGACAGTTCTCTCCAAGATATCAGTCCCACAAAGGAGGATGATTCCATCAATGCATTGCTTAGCTAAGTTCTATTTCCATTCTGTTAGTACAATTTATAATAGGAGATCAGTATGTCTATTGATACCTTCATGCCTATTGATGGACCAAATACTTAATAAACAAAGACCTTAAAGTTAAAGAGGACTGAACTTCAGTACTGTCCTGTATTATGTACATTTAGAATGAGTGTTAGGCTGTGGCTGGGATAAATCAGCTAATAACATCATGATTCTCTGGGCTGAAAGCAGTTGTGTCTGCTATTCTACACTTGGAAAACCCTGGTCTCTGAACTCCTCTTGTGCACACAGCTCGTTGCCCGTTCAATTAATAAACTTCAAATTTTTTTTTTGCCCTTATTTTTATTCACCTTGGACAACTCATTCAGTTTCTTCTACTTCTAGGAATTTTCTCTTTCCAGACTCCTACAGTAGTACATAGGAGTCTCTAAATTTGTTGCTCAAATTCATAGACTTACCTCAATGGTAAATCTCCATTGCCTTGTTCAAGGATTAAAATTTTATACATTTTTGTTGAACACCACCACATATCGATATCTCACATGTATTTTTCATGTGTTAGCCAAACACACATGTATATACCAGGTTTGATTTATGGCAGCTTTTTTAGTTACAACACCCCCTGCCCTCTCACTTTTAGCGCTTACAAAACTTTGATATTTTCCTTTCAATGCTACCTAAAAACAATGTAATGTTCACAATGTTTTGAAAAGTAAGGCTCAATATTGGACAAGTGAGTGATAAAATGTCTGAAGAATTTTTTTCTTTCTGTGTCTTAAGAAAGCATTTTGTATTGTAGATAGGATCTAACCCTTTTTTTTCGAAAGCACATGTGTATGTTTAAGTTATTTTATAGCTGGTTAAAAAAGTTTGTTTAGCTGTTTCTTTTAATTATTCTGATATTTATCTGAATAAAATCTTGAAAATTGTCTAATAGTTCTCAAATTGTGAATATATGTTTAAAGTTTTCCTTCCTTTTTCATAAGACAAGCATTTGAAATTTTTTTTTTACATTTCATTTCAAGTTAAATTGTGGGAAAAGCAGAGCTATATCTGATAGCAAGGATCCTACTGTGAGTACAATACAAGACTCTTTAAAGACTTTCGAAGATGTCAAATTCAGCAGTGGATTAAAAAAGAAATTGTGTCCACTTGCTTTGGAAGATGAAAACCTTTTGGTTATGAATTTTGTTTTAAAAATAGATTTTCTGTTCTCCAGTTATGTGATATGATCCATTCCATTGCTTTGTATGTCTAAATATGCTTGACTTTCTAATGAAGTGTAAGGGAAATTCATACTCATCTAATGGATTCTGCATGTTTATGTCTGCTTCTTCTTGTCCAGCAAAATAATACTTTGTATTTATAGTATAGTCTAATCATTAGGTTGAAAACCGCTTTCCAAATATTTCTAAACAAAACTTTTGCAATTTAAGTAAGCGATTTATGTTTACTTGTAGTCACAGACAACCAAATCATATAAAGCTTGGTTATTTTCAAAAGTCATCTCACTCATGAAGAGATTTTCAAAAGAACTCTGCATGGTACACAGTCTCACTTGGCTTATTCCTTATAGTAACTGCTGAGGACTGTATAGTTTTGAAACTATTGGTATTATATAAATAAATTGAAATTGTGATCTTTTGAAGTCAGCTGTGGGTCTTGAACACAGTAGAATATATGGCTCAGAACTCCCTTTAAAATCTATTAGAGTGCTAAGTAAAATCACAGAGACCTAATTCCAATTCACAAGTATATTTTCTCCAGAAATCACTTCAGAAATGAGGCCAATGGTACCTATCTCTGCTATATAGGCAGGCTCAATCAGTACAAATGAGCTATTGAGATGAAAACAGAAGTCTGTCCTTACCTTCTCTGGGTCAAACACATATAATGGTGTATTTTTGTTGAAGTGCATTGTTCAACATTGTTCTGTCACCAAAAAATATTTCTGTGGCCAAAAGCAATGTGCCAATTCGACTAGCAATTGCAACATGGCAAGAAAAGAATCCAACAGAACAGCAAAATACCCTCTGACCTTATGAAAATACAATCCTTCTTTTTGAAAATTGAGTGTACTAGATAATAACAAACTGCTTGATTTCTAATGCAGTTATAGACTTTTTTTTTTTTTGGTGACACATTCCTGGACAGACTACAAAATCACAGAGACAGGTCAGAGTGTATTAATCTGTGAGATGACAAGAAGATGTTCAAGCCTCCAGAGTCATATCTGTATGTATGTGTGTGTATATTCTCTGCCAACCTTCAAACACAGAAGTCTTGTTGAAGTCTGCTTTGAAGCATTTGCCTTAGGTAATTTAACCCAATATAAGTAAAATGTAAAATAATGGAAAATCATATGGAATAACATGTGGCCAAAAGAATCAGTTAAGTTTAAAAACAGCTGTTAAAGCAATTCTTATCAAGAAAAAATACTAAAGTAAATGAGATTTAGTTTTGAAGCTCTATTACCTTAGTCATATCTACATATCCAGTAGTTCAAATGTTTGTACAGTCTCAAAAACATTTATCATTATGATAGTACTGTAAGGTTACATTTTATCAAAAGTTGTTTTGTTTTGTTTTGTTTTATGTTTCATTTTGTTTAGCTTTGCTTTGCTTTGCTTCAAGGTGTTCTGCATGGTTTAGCTGGAAAGTGCTATTCTACTTTGGCCAAAGGAGGCTCTTTGAAATAACACTACACTGAAAGCAAAAAAGCATTAAGCCTGCTAACATAAGATTGCAATGTTACCAACAATTTCTCAAAGGAGATATTCCTCTCTCTGTTATTTTTCCTTCCTTTTCCTCCTCTCCTTTTCTTGTCTCTCAAGCCTGTCTTTCTAATTGTCTGTCTACTTGTTTTCTAGTACTGAATACTTACTAAATATTCTGCAAAGTACTTGTTATATTTGAGAATTAGAAGTGTTGAAGAAAAAAAGACACTGAATTAAAATGCTTAAAGAGTCTTTCAAAGAAAAAGAGCATAACAATGGAAGCCAGTAATTTTTAATTTATATAATAAAAATATTAGGAAAAATAAGGAAGATATTTTTTCCCTCAAAGCAGAAGTCACTCAAGCCAATAACTTCAAGTGAAAATGAGCATTGATTTAAAGATAGTTACAGTGTTTTGCACCAGATACATCTAATAGTATACAATCTCTTCATGTTTCAATAGCTATTTTCTTACATCTAAGACATTGTTTTCAGATTTCCATGGGTAAAATTCTGAAGTCCTTACTGACTCTATCTCAGACAATAACACTAGAATTTTGAATTGAGAGTTTCAAGATGGGGTTTACACAGTCTCTGAAAGGATTTCTACTTAAAAGATAGGATAGGAATTCTTAGACTTGGCTCTAAAATTGAGCCTTTTTTCTCCTCTCTTGGGAGGAATACAGTCAAATAACTTGATTTCTGACAGGTTCGTAACTGTTCTTCATATTCGTACCACTATTTTATGTTTTCCTGGTATAAATAGCAGGAGACTTTTATTTTCTGAGATATTTTTGTGCTCTAATAGGGTGTAGTACTCCCAAAGGCAACAAATGCAAAAGTAGTACTAATACTAATAATGAGTGACAGTTTTCATAACCAACCATGAAAATAAATCAGAATTTTCAATTGCAAAAAGGCAGTGGTAATTTCCAAAGAGGTGCTGGTATATGGCATAATCCGTGACCTGGTACAATGTTTTCTACTGTTCTCCATTCCTTTTAGAGGCCAAATTGTTCTAACTTGCATCTAAAACCTTCCTTAGTTTTTTCACTGCTTAGAGGGAAAAAAGAACAGAAAGATTTTCACTCCTCTTTCAGCTAGGAAAAGAATGGCAAACACAAGAATTAGAGCTGTGTTCTACTGCTACTGTAAACAAAGCAGCAATTGGGGAAAAAAGAAATCCTCTAAGGAAATAGAGAAAGAAATGATTCATTGTCTGCATCAGGCTACGGTTCAAGCGACGGACAGGGTTTGGAAGAGATGTGGCATGACACCTCTTTTCTATGGTGTGCTCACTGCAGCTGGCAGTGGGAATGTCCTCACCTGTTTACAATTCTCTTTCACTGTTGATTGCTGTAAATTGGCTATAAGAATGTGGTAAGCTATCTCCCCTTGACATATTTGCTATGCCACATATATATGTAATTTTACTGCTTTCCTGTCCACTGAGGCCATACAAAAATCTTATTTGTTTAGCCAATATTTTCCTCTATGTCATATACTTATGAAACTGTTATGAATATAACTATAACTCACAATTTATTTTACTCATGGTAAGAGAGAAATGTCCTCCCTTGCCTTGTGTTTTAGTGTCTGTGAATCAGATATCCAAGGAATCATTAATCCTTAAAAGTGAGAATTATGTGCCCAAGAAAGATATGCAGACATGTCTTAGAAAAGAAAAAGAAATTTTCTTCTCAGTGGAAATAATCACAATTATTTTTACTTCCAAATCAAGAAAATAACAAAATATTTAGTTTATTTCTATAATTTCAATAATTTTAACAGTACAGGAAGATTCTAAAGAGTCACCCAATTCTAGATCAACTTCCAAAACACAACACCTCCTTCTCCAAAAAAAATCCTCCATTTTTCAAAAGTCACCCATCAACATATTAAATTGAAGACTAAATTATTTGGCTTTGAATTTAAAAAGTTTTTATTAAAATCGCAATTGTGATTATGCACATATATGAACATTTTTTTTATATGAACACAAGGTTATTACTGTAATACAAGAGGTCTGAGAACGCTGCAGTGACAGCATTATTACATGTAAGTTATCCAAGCCTACTTATAAGAAGGACATTTCCTATAGAGACTCTGGAATCAAGTCTAGGACGATTATATATACTTCTACTACACATCTTAGTGGAATATAACCAGTTTACTACTAGAGCAATCAACGCTGCAAATTTCCCTTAGGTCTTCACAAATATAGAGCTGGACAGGACAAAGTGTTTAAAGGCTAGTAAGGCACCTGAATTTCTCAAACAAGCACAAGAAAATCAACAGCAATCTATTAATATGCTTATAAAATCAAATAGATTTATGAAGTTAGAAAAACATAGTAAAAAAAGTACTTTCCCCATGATTTATTTACTACAAAAAGGCAACTAATTAAAGAAATAACAAATTTTGTTGTGCAGTTGATGAATTTGTTATATTATCTAAATGCATATCTGAAATTTTTTAGACCAGTTCTTGTACTAGGTGTTTTTCTTCTTTATAGGATAGAGCACCCTGTCTGAATGTTTAACATGGGAAATAAATAAATTTAAGAAAAAAAAACACAATAAAATGCTTCAGAGACATTTTTGATCAGAAAACTGTGTGGAAGAGTGAAAATAAAGCAATATGTGTAGTTATGTTTAAAGAGATTGAGTTTTTTTCAGGCCTTGCAGCTTGACCATTGAACCAATAAGATATATTTTAGTAAAGCAATGCTGTACATTGCCCACTGGAATAAGCAATAGCTTCACGGTAATGACACACATCTGTGATACGGAGAATGGCAAGAACACATATCTCAGTATCACACATAGTAAGTGATCCAAGAAAAAGTATTAGCTAATTTGTTTTGAATTTCTCACACTTGACGGATATAGTATCCAGGTCTGAGACATATAGTCTCATATATTCTCATATATCTCTCATATATTCTTAAGAAAGTAAGGAACATTAAAAATTGTTAAAGAAATTAACAATTTCAAACAACAAATAAACCCAGAAAGCAAACTATATTGACATAATATGAAATAATCACTTCAATTAAAAATTAAAACTAGCTTAAAATAGTAGAGACAATTTAGAGAAGAGGTAAGAAACTTTTTGGAAATAGTCCTCATTCAATACAACCAGTTATCTAGAATCAGTTTGTTTAGCTTCAAGTCTCAGGTTTTCTGGGAAATTATAAGTTAAAAGAGCAAACCAACCAACAGGAAGAACAAGTCAAGTCAATATTTGGGTAATACTGAATATCACTTCACTCTTCTTTGGACTAAATATGTGTTCCTATACAGTAATTACTTTCATAATCCTGCTTCCTTCATCCAAAAACTGGAGCATAACAGTAGTTATTAAATTCTTCAGGAACTTAAGTAGGGTTACAGACTTACTTCACGATAATCATTCATCACAAAGAGTAGAAATACCAAATTGCTATTTTAGATGTCTAACCTTCATATGTCAAAGTAAAGGTAGCTCACTAAGGTTTTTTTTTCCATTTGGTGCCTTGTGATTATTCTTGGAAAGATGCTGCTGCTGCTTTGCTATTATTATTATTATTATTATTATT